>NW_025334006.1:14045788-14271648 GCF_019186645.2 Phyllostomus hastatus | reverse complement strand
AAAAGGACTTCTTGTTTAGTGGAATTTTGTTGAAGCCACATCATCAAAATAGTAGTTATTGAGAAAAGAAAGTTTTCTCACATTGAGTGGGACATGAAAAACACACTTTACCATGTAAAATGCTACAGGGGAGGTGAGACTTTTTCCTCTACCCTCTCTGATTCTGTGACTGGGCTTGAGAATTAAACTGACCAAAGACAGATTAACAGCAGACAAGCATAAACATTTTTATTTGGTGTTAATATTTTTACATGTCATAAGAACATTTCTAGAAAAGACATGAACAAACACAGGATAGGCCTGAGAGCTTATATGACATTTCAACAAAGAATGATACATTGTGGAAGTGTGACAAGGAAAAGGGGAAGGGATCTGAGCAAGGAGTGGCCCACTGTGGGAAATCAATGGGGGAAGCTCAAAAAAGGGTTATTTTATCTCTGCATTACTTCCCCATCTCCAGTGATAAAGAATGCTCTCTTCCTGGTACAGGGAGGGCATCTTTTCACAGAAAACTCTATGTCCTGGTTTTAGATAAAAAGGGGAGATCAGAGACTCCTCCCTGCATCTGCTATTTCTCAAGGGCCTTCAGCTCAAAATAATCAATATCCCAAAGTGGCATATTTTAGTGTGACATGTTCTCATCTACATATATTCAAACATGCAAAGAAATTGAACAAAATGACCTACATGTACTCAATGTCCAGTTTTACAATTTATTAACTCACAGCCCATCTTTTTCATCTAAATGCAAATCTTCCCCTTCACACCTAATCCCCCTCTCCCAAATTATTTTGAAGTAAATCTAAGATCACATGTAATGATATTTTTTTTTAAAATTTTAAAAAATATATTTATTTCAGGCATCTATGATATTTTAATTATTCTTAAAAAAATTTACTTCCATTATCTTTATCAACTTTGTTACTGATTTCCTTACAGATGAAGGATTATGGATATAAAGAAAGAGGTTGAGGGATCACTTCTTTGATTTAGTCTGGTTCCATCTAACTGTTCAAGCCAGAAACCAAGGAAACATAAATTATCACCTTCCGTACTCTTCAAATACATTTGGTGACCACTGGCTGTCAAATCTTGTCCTCTTTCCATCTCTGTCACTGTTGTGCTTTCCTACTTATTTACACTACTTCAACTTGTTCCTCTCCAATTGTATCTTGCAGAGAGTGGTAATTATAATGGTCATGTCACTACCCTACCAAATGCTCTTTGGGACCAGGAATCCTTTAGGTTCAGCTCCCAGTTCTGTTAGCTGACATCCCCTCTACCACCAATGTCTGAATACTCCCAATTTCTAGAAAAGGCATTAAAAATTGGAACATTTGACATCATTCAAAATAACTTGGGCCAAATAGCTGATCTTCTCTTAGGACAAGATATGACCCTGGCTATGGTTCACACATCTTGCCTCTTTTACTTATTGTGTTACCTGCCTGAGGGCTGCAATCAGGATTCTTTGGTATGGCATCTGAGCCTCCTCATTGCCAGCATAATCTTCCCTTTCTCAGCTCTTCCCACTTCTCCTATACTGGATTGTTGAATATACCACGGCAAAGACTATGCCTCTGTGTCTAACCCCTGCTTCCATTTCCAGCCTCAATTCTTACCTGGGTTTGTCCAACTTTAGCATCATTCTCTGCCTGCAACCACATCTCATCTACCCAGGTATCTTGGAACACATCCTAAAACACTGTTCTTAATGCTTTTCACATCTGGTCATTAAATTCTGCACTTCTTACACCTCTCAGCAACTATATGATGTCTTCTTTTATTTTTTATTTTCTAAATGCTATCAATGCTTGACACAGTACTTTGTATACTATAGGGGTTCAGGGTAGATTAGATGAATGATTGGCTGGTTTAATTATCTTCAGGCACTAAGACCCCAAATGGATTGAGTAGTGCTCAGGACAATTAAGATCACAGCCAGTCCAAATATACTCTTTGTTACTCGGGAAACTCTGGGCTTATGTTAACTACTCTGACTGGGTCTCAGAAGGGAATGTTGAGAACCCCAAAGGTTTTGCTAACAGTCTAAATGGAATTCATTTAATTCTTTGATTTCAGTCACAAACCTATGATCTGTGATTTCTGAATCTTGCCTTTGTATTTTAGACCTGAGAATGTTTTTCTCTGCCTCTTTTCTTTTCCTTTTCCCCTCTCACTTGTATATTAATACTTACTTATCAATCTTTTGACTGGTCTGTTTGCCTAGAGAAATTAAATTCCTCTAGAACCCTTACCCCTGAGACTCATACCTTCATTCATTTTCAAGTTTAAGTGAATCTTCTTGGCCTTATGCTTTTGAACTGGCTCATGCAGATACCAACTGTCTTGCTTTGAGTGAAAGAGGGATTTTGAAGAAGCTATGTTGACAAGTATCAGGTGGCCCTGTGGGGTAAGGGAAATTGCCTTTTCTCCTTAAACTCTAAACTCTTCAGGAAGGCTTTCTGCCATGTAATGGACCTGGACCACATGGGTTCTGGTTCTGCCTCTGACACTGGTTTAATGTTTTCAGGTCAGTTTGGGTAAAAGAGTTACATTATTATACATAAAAATAGTCTGTCTTTTGAAATACAAACAGATTTGAGAAAAAAAAAAGAGACCTGTAGAAATTACAATCTTTTTTTAACCCATGATGAATATGAGTTTCCTCGGGCTGCTGACAAATCGCCATAAACTTGGTGGCTTAAAACATCAGAAGCTTATCTTTTTACAGTTCTAAAGTCTAGGAATTCTAAATCAAGGTGTCGACAGGACTTCCTCCTAAGACTTCAGAAAAGAGTCTTTCCTTGCCTCTTCCTAGCTTCTGGTGGCTCTTGGCAGTCCTTGGCATTCCTGGCTCGTACCTACATCGCTTTGATTTCTGCCTCCAGAGTCACATGCCCTTCCCCTGTATCTCTGTGTCTGCATGTCTGCTCCTCTGATATGGAAACCGACCATTGGAATTAGGGCCCACCATAAGTTTAGATTAATTTCATCTTAATATACTTTAAATGTCAGCAGCCTTATTTCTTTTTACATTTTAAAATTTAAATGTATGATTTTCAAGAATACAAGTGTCTTTTTTTTTTTTAAGATTTCTGTGGGTGGAGACTTTCCTAATAGGCAAATTCTGTCCCCTGTTTTTCTAATATAAAATGATGATGTGGAAAATAAATTTGAGTGTTAATTATTTTAATAAACTTAAACTACTCCTTCCCTGAGATACCAGGTACATCTAATCGTTTCTTTATTCCATTTACTTCTCCCACTCCCTGTCATTCAGGCATTGGTATCAGTAGTTGGTAGTTGAAAGAAATTTGATTTTTCCCCCAACATTACTTCAGGTGAAGATTTTCTAGGTCCCAAGTAAGGAGATTTATAAGGGCTTAAACTATGACAAATTTTAGTTCCATTACATGTTCTAAACATAGAGAGGAAATCCATTATCTTCAAAGGACAAGGCTATAATAATTCTTAAGATTTGATTTTATTCTGTCTATTGTGTTCTCTTCAGGCTAATTAGTTTTTCAGCAATGGGATGAATGGATAATTTGTATGGTATGGAAACATGTTCTTAGGTAAAATGGTACAATTCTCATTGTAATTTCATATAGCAGTCTACTACTAATCTAATTTAATACAGGGTATTAATTTAAAGGGTTTAATTTAAAGGGTTTTGTTTCCTTCTAATGTTCACAGAACATTGAAATATGTCTTATTGTATGTAATTATTGCAAATAGAAAATATTAAATAATACTTAGCTTAATTTCTTATTCTTGGCTCAGTCCACTTTATTGTACCACAAAGAGTGCCAGAACATCTCACATTGTGCAATCAGAATAACAAGATATCTCACTTAAGACTATGAAAGGCCAACACTCATATATATTGCTTTTACTAAGTTAGGCCAGAATTACTCTTTTTAGTGGGAGATATAAAGTCATAAAATGTTTTGTTAACCTTAAACATGAGAATACATCACTTTGAGAAATGTATTTACGTGTGTATGAGAAATTTATGACAAAGCACTGTTCCAAATAGCTCTTCAATTTATCCCTCAACAGGAGATTCTGGTTGATTCAATAGTTTCAAGCAAATTTTGATTTATTACCTCAGAAGTGAATTTTGCCTTCTCCTTTACCTGCCCTCCTTCAAAAAAAAAAAAAACAACAACAAGATCTCACAATTCTATGAGAGGTTGTTTTCAGTTTTTGGCAGACCAATATGTACTGGTCTTTCAAGAAATAAACAAGAATGAGAGGGTCGACTTGGAATTTATTTTTATTTAATAGGCTCTTGCTAAGGCCTTGCTTGGTCTAGCATGCTGCATAATGGGGGAAGCAAAAGGGAAATGGCTGCACACCTCTCTGCAGGTGCAGTGATGATTTTGGAAAGTGAGACAAATGTTAACTCTTATAGGATTGGTATCATAAATAAGAGGGATAATTTTATTTATTGAAACACAAGAGCTTTCTATCTTCAAAAATTGAGCTAAACTCTCCAAACTTAAAATTGAGAACTTGGTAAAGCTTACAATCAGAAAGCTTACATTACAATACAGAAATGTAGTATAACAATACATTCTTTCTTTCTTTGCTTTTCAGTTATAGATAAAGCAACTTGCAAAACCTTCCTGAAACATGAAGCAGGAAGAATAATATTTAAAAGTAATATCATTATACCTCTTTATCCATCAAAGTGGCTTCATTTCATTATTCTCTCTTCTGTGCTTAAATCTTAGGTCAAACATTGGATAAACCAAAGGGTGTAGGAAAAAATAAGTGATTTTCATAGTCTTACTCTTTACAATGGGAGTGCTGAAGTTCAAGCATATCTTCTTTAGGAGCTTTGTTGGGTCCAGCGGAGCATCCCAGGTTGTGTTCGCCTTCCTTCTGATGCCCTGTTGCTTGACTAAGGATTTCAGAGCACCCCCTTTTATCCCAGATGTTCCTTTCCTCTGGGCTTGGAATGCCCCAACTGAACCTTGTTCTAAGAGGTTTAATGTGTCCATAGATTTGAGCCTCTTCTCTTTAATAGGAAACCCCCAAAAAGATGCCATAGGACAGCCCGTTACATTATTTTATGTTGATAGACTTGGCTTATATCCTCATATAGATAAGTATGGCAGGAATGAGCATGGAGGAATACCCCAATTGGGCTCCTTACAAGCACATTTGGCTAAAGCTCAGACAGACATTGACCATTACATGCCAAAAGACGACAAGGGCTTGGCCATTATTGACTGGGAAGAATGGAGGCCTGTCTGGGCAAGAAACTGGAAACCTAAAGATATTTACAGAAATCGGTCTGTTGAGTTGGTTCAGCAACAAAATCCACAACTTAGTCTCGCAGATGCCACAAATCTAGCCAAACAACAATATGAAACAGCAGGAAAAAAATTCATGCAAGAGACTTTACAGTTGGCAAAATCACTTCGGCCAAAACACTTATGGGGTTATTACCTTTTTCCTGACTGTTACAATCATCATTATACTAAACCTCAATATAATGGGAGTTGCTTTGAATTGGAAAAGAGAAGAAATGATGAGCTCAACTGGCTGTGGAATGAAAGCACTGCCCTTTTTCCATCCATCTATTTGAATACCTTCCTAAAGTCTAATCCACGAGCTCCACTCTTTGTCCGTAATCGTGTTCAGGAAGCCATTCGGGTTTCTAAAGTACCAAATGTTCGAAGTCCACTTCCAATTTTTATATATACTCGTCCAGTTTTTACTGATGTATCTTCTCAATACCTTACTCAGGTAAGTAGATCAAGGTATGAGGGCTATGCAATAGTCCCACAAATAGTGTTTGGGGGAATTTAATATCATTTAAAAAATTTTTAGGAGAGTTTATTTGAGCTAAACTGATAACATATGCCAGGGCAAGATATCATTATTTGAGCTAAACTGATAACATATGCCAGGGCAAGATATCAAATACTCTGTCAAGATCCATCATTTTTGAAGGGAATGAAATTTAGCTTTTGATATCCTCTAGAAATATGTACACTGGCAGTTCTACATTATTTTATGAATGTAAAATAAGAATATGTTTCATTTTAATGTAATCATATCTTAGCAACCCTAGAAAATTAAATAGTATGGGCAATGTATTAACTTAGCTCTTTTTTTTTCTTTCTTGAGTCTGCTCTCCTGTCGATAGAAGAAATACAAATTATATAAATACCTGTATTTTTGTTATGGTAGTACAAGGGTGGTGTGAAAGATGAAAATAAATCATGGGGGAAACAAAAGAAGAAGAATATTTCATAAAACATGAAAATTAAGTAAAATTTAAATTATTAGTTAGGACAGCATTCTTAGTTTTGGTGTTACAGACTATGTATAGCACTTCAATTTTATTTTTATCTGTTAACTTTTTTGTCATATTTTCCAGGAAGACCTTGTGAGCACAGTTGGTGAAACTATTTCTCTAGGTGCCTCTGGAGTTATAATGTGGGGAAGCCTTAATTTAAGCCAAAGTGTGGTAAGTGGAATTGATAAGACATAGATGAGAACACTTCTACTATTAATGTTCTTGAGGACTATTGTGGTATTGAATAATTCTGTAGTTGGCACATAGTAGGTGGTGCTCAGTTAATATTGGCTGAATCGAACCATCTTTCACTTGTGTGGTATTTTGGGGAACAGAAAATGTTGTACCTGTTTTTCAGTGAGAAAACAGAAATTTGGTGAGATTAATTGAAGTTCTCTAGGCTCTGTGCTGTAGGCTTAGACTTAGTAAGACTAAGTTCTCTTAGTCTTACTTACTAAGTCACTTTACTAAGTAAGACTTACTAGCCACACAGCTACAATCTTAGTTTTCTGACACAGTGTTTATGTTTCTTTCTATTACACCATGCTGTGTCTCTTTTGAATAGAGGTCCAATTAGTCAATAGGCATTCATTTATTCTTTTTTAATTAATTCAATTACTGTTAATTAAGCACTTATTTATCCATTTAGTCATTTTAGTCATTCAGTGACGGGGTACTGCAAGAGTCAGCAAGCAATGTTGATGGGCCAAATCTGGGCTACTGCTTGCTTCTGTGTGTACAGATCATGAACTAAGAATGATTTTCATATTTTTTAGTGTATTTTAAAAATAAAAATATAGTATTTCATAATATGTGAAAATTATGTAAAATGTAAATATCAGTGTCTATCAGTAAAATTTCATTGTGACATAGTTAAGGTCCTCTGCTGGTATCTGCGGCTACTTTTGCACCTCAAAGGAATAACTGAGACTTTGTTACTGAAAATCCAAAAATATTTACTGTCTTCCCCTTTACAGAAAACATTCTTGACCCCTTGGTTTATTAATTAAGTTCTAGGTAATTCTTTAGATGCTAGAAATGTAGAAGTGAACAGAGCAAAGGCTTTTCACCATGGACCTGCATTCTCATAAGTGGAAATATAATGATACAGATATAATATGTCAGGTAACTGAGAAACAACTGTAATGAAGAGCAATGAAGCAGTATAGGCAGAAGGAAAGGTGATAGTGTTATTTAAAGTGGAGCAGCCATAGAAGGCCTCTCTGTTGAAGTACTGTTGGGTCAGAGACCTAATAAAAATAAGAGACCAAGCCTTTTTTTAAAAAAATATTTTATTTATTTATTTTTAGAGACAGGGTAAGGAAGAGAGAAAGAGAGGAAGAGAAAAATCAATGTGTGTTTGCCTCTCGTGTGCCCCCTACTGGGAATCTGACCTCCAACCCAGGCATGTGCCCTGACTGGGAATTGAACTAGTGACCCTTTAGTTCACAGGCCAGCACTCAATCCACTGAACCACACCAGCCAGGGCAAAGGGACCGAGTCTTAAGTGCAAGAGCTTTTGAGACTGTGACGTGCTTTTCAAAAGACTAAGGAGTTCCATGTGACTGGAGTGCTGTGATAGGGGAAGAGAGAGGCAAAGGGTGTGGTCAGTGAGATAGCAGAGGGTCAGCTGTAGGGCTTCAGAGATCATGATGGACTTTCACTCTGAGATGGAGAACCACTACAAGGTTGAGCAGAAGAGTGAGAATTTCTGGTAAACATTACAGAAGAATGACTTAGCTGGTTGAAAATAGATTTTAGAGGGGCTAGAGTGGGAGCACAGAGAGGCTGTTGGTGGTTTGGACCCTTTGTGCAGGCAGGTGTTTGGATTTTGAATATAATCCAATAGTAGAACTGAGAGAATTGGCTGAGGGTTTGGCAAGATAGATAGAGAAGAGAAGTAGTTAAAATGTTAAAATGATTCCTAGGCTTTTGGCTTGCAGGCGTTATCTCTGAGATGGGAAAGACTTTAGGAATGGTTTGGTGAGGGCCTGGCGGGGAAGAAAGTGGGATAGGTGTATGTGGGCAACTGGGAATTACTTTTTGAACATGTTAGTAAATTATCCAAACATTCCCTAAGGGAGAGAAAAAGGAACCCTTCTTTGTTTTCCACAGATTATATTTAGTCGTGTCAATTTTAAGTAATACTCTTTTATGAGAAAAAAAAAAAGGTCTGTCTGGGTCTGTTTTATTCCTTCTCTCCTAATGCATTTTGTTTAGCTCCAAAAGCTTTTAATTATCATGGCCTAATCATTTCCTCTCTTTATTTTCAGCCTTGTTTAATTCTCCTCATCAGTGCCTTATCTCCCACCTCTTTAATACTCTTATCTCAAAGCAAGAGGAAAGCTGTCACAGGGGTACTACTTACTGAGTTGGAGCTGAACTTTTTCTTCTCTGAGGGATGTGGAAATAGTGATGTAGGTGCTATGGAGAATGTCTAATAAAGTTCATGGCCCAGAGGTCTTATCCTAGGGCTCAGAGAGAAGAGACTGTACTCTAAGAGTAGCCATATTTTTACTTCACTTATAAAAGCACTTAACAGAAGTCACCTTTGTGAAATACTTTCAGGGTAATCTGAACCCTTTTGCCTGCTTGGTAGAATTCTATTGTCTCTGGTTTGGTCATCAATAAAGAGAAATAACATAAAATATAAGTTCAGGGAAAGGTATATATGTTCCATTTGCAAAATTTTTCATATGTCAGGGAATTATTTAAAAATTATAATTCATCTACATATACTTCTAATTTTCATTAGTTGTTTTCCCAGATCTATAAATGCCATTCTTGAGGGCTTTATGTTAGGTTACAATGGACCACTTATAAATTCTTTGTACTACAGTTCCTTTTTTTCTTTTAGAACTGAGGACTGCACCTTACTATGATGAGGAATGAGTCAGGCATTCCCCTATCAGTAGGATGGTGTGACATATTATGTAATTGTCACAGTTTTCTTTTACTTTCGCTTTCATCTTAGGCTCACATTCTTCTATCAAGATGCCCAGACTGTCGTCGATATTATTTGTACAGGGACAATCCTTCAACTTTAATGAACCTATTTTCGATTTAATTGTATTCCTTTTTAATTGCCCCTGTGGACTCTGTTCTATGTACTTCTGCTATATTTCCCATTGTATGATTATTCTGAATTCTAGTTCTATTACTTTCTCTCTTTTTCGATGTCATTTGTAATCGATAGTCATGGATTATTTGTCACGTTTCCTGGGGTCCACTAACCACTTGAGACACTGGTCATTGCAAATTTAGTTTCAATGACTAGAATGAACCTAAAACAGTTGTTATCAAATGTAAGCAAACCCTTGCTTTCCACTGTATTTTATTAGATCCACTGGTGTGATAAAGCCAACGGCTATTGGTCTGAGTTCATGAAACATGATTGTTAAATATTCATAAATTTTGTGAACTGGTTGTTCAACACAGCCACTATTAAAAAATTAAAGTATAAAAACTTAGAATACAATAAATTATATTAAAACAAAGTAATACATGCATATCATGTGTCAGTTACTTCGTGTCTTGAGGTTATTCACATCTATTGTATCTGTAAGTGAAAACATTACATGATGATGATGTACTCCTGCACAGCATGGTTCCACAATGTGTAATGGCGGGATACTCCATTTTCAGTTCTGCATTCTGTGATGTCAGGTTGGTAGGTTCAATTTTGCCATGGTGGGAGTATGTGCACCACAGGCAATGACAAGTGCTGTAAACCAGAACTCATCCTTTAAAAAGCCAAATTTAGATCTTTCCAAAGACTGCACTTAGTGTAGGCTAATGATTCTCAAACCATTTTCATGCTTTCACGCCTCTTTTTGCCTAGCTCTTGTCTCTGTGGACAACTGTAATGTCATTTGAACTTGGTATGAATTTTCACATATCCTTGGCACTGGGGATACAGTGTTAAAGGATACTGACAAAGTCTCTGCACTCACGGAACTCTTGTTCAAGTTGGAGATAGAGAAACTATGCACACGAGAAAAAAATTAATGTGATATGTACTATGCGAAATGTGAAAGTTAAAACAGATGTTAGAAAGTAGACAGAAAAGGTGCCTGAGAAGGGCACTGTTTAATTAAAGCTGCAATCTGAAGAACAAGATAGAGGCACCCATGTTAGAAATTAGAAAAAGGAGCATTCCCAGCAGAGGGAAACGGGAAGTGCAGTTCGAAAGGAACTGTCATGCTTGTGAAGCAGCCAGTGCAGCTAAGGGTGGCACAGTGGCTGTGTAAGAGGAAGGAAGGGTCATACCACATCAGTCTGTATACAAGTCCAGGGAAGTTGAATTTTATTCGGGAGACTGTGCACAGCTATGGGAGGGTTAAAAAGAGGTTTTCTATTACTGCCATAAAAATTACAAAAAGACTTTGTGGTTTAAACAACAAATGTATTATCTTATAGAACTTCTTATCTGTAGATCAGAAGTCCAACATGGGTCTCAAGAAGCCAAAGTCAAGGTGTCATCAGGGTTACCTTCATTTCTAGGGGAGGATCCTCACTTGCTCATTTGGGTTGTTGGGAGAGTTAATTTCCTCTTGGCTGTAGCAATGAGATCTCTATTTTCTGGCTGGCTGTGGCTAGAAATCTGCTTCTAGAGGTCATTGTTTTTGCTCTCTTGGCACTCTTCTCTACCTTCAAAGCCAGTGATGCTAGATTGAGTCATTTTTCACCTTTGAATTTTCCCTCCTTCTTCTACTATTTTTTTTTATCCCAGCTGGAGAAGTTTCTACATTTTTAAGGACTTGTGATTAGACTGAGCTCATCCAGATAATTTAGGATAATCTCCCCATCTCAAGGTCCATAGCCTTGAACACAAATGTCAAGTCTCTTTTGCCATGTGAGGTAACATGGTCACAGGTTCCAGGGGACTGGGGTATGGATGTCCTTGGAAGACCCTTATTCTGCATACCACTGAAGGGGCATCATCCCAAGGAAGGTAACAAGAAACAGATTCAAGTGGAAGCTGCCAAGAGTCCTTGACTTGCTTACTGACCTACCAACAGTTCCTCTGGTCTGCTGTGCTGAAGGACTAGCACAGCCTGCTCACTCAATGATACTGTCTGCTGTTCATGAAACAAAGTGACTATCTTCTATGGTTTCATAAAGACAGTGTCTCAGTTATAGAATACACTAGTCTCAAGATGAACCATTTTATTTACCACTCATTCTCTGCCCAATAAATATATTTGGGAAAGAGCTGTTATAATTCACCTGTAACCTGAACTATATGTATGATTTAATATAAAATATACTCAGGTGAACCTGTTTCGTTGTTTTGAGCCAGGAATTTAGAAACCACTTTGCCCTCCCAATGTTCTTTAAACTTATCAGAAAAATGGGTGATACTTATTACATGTATTTATAATTTCTTGAGGGCTAACTAATGAGATGCTGGACCCTGGATAAACACTTTTATATACTTACTATCTTTTTATCTTCACAACAACCACATGGAGTAGATGCTATAATTATCCTTTTTTAACAAATGATGAAGTTAAAGCACAGCCAGGTTAATTAATTTGCTCAAGGTCACCCAAATAGGAAGCCAAGAATGAGGAAGCTAAGGCTTAGAAAACTTGAAAGATTCCCAAGTTCATACAATTAGTTATTAATGGAACTGGAACTCCAATCCAATCAGGTCAGATAGACCCCAGAGCCCATGCTGTCCCCCCACTGTCCATTAGTTTATGAATTATTGAGGAAGGCCAAGGCTAGGGTATGTTAAGCCTCAGTCAGTAAATTATTTCAGTGGCATGGAATAGCATGTGAAACTTGCAAATGTTACAAAAAAAGGAATAATTTTTCTTATTAAGGTAAAAACCATAAAATAGTTTCTCACTTTTGCTGGGTCCACTTTTTTGGTATTCCCTTAGCAATTCCCTATTGCAGTGAATTAATTCACATGTGAAATATCTTGGATATTGATATGCTGACCTTATAATAATTTTACAGGACACCTGCATAAAACTACATAATTACATGGCGACTACACTGAACCCTTACTTAATCAACATCACCCTGGCATCCAAAATATGTAGCCAAGTGTTTTGTCAAGACAAAGGAATTTGCACAAGGAAAGTCTGGGACTCAGATAACTATCTTCACCTGAACCCATTGAATTTTGCTATTGAAACTAGTGCAGATGGAGCATTTAAAATAAAAGGGAAACCCTCAAATGAAGACCTGAAAAACTTTGCCGAACATTTTCATTGCAGCTGTTATGCCAACGATGACTGTCAGAAGGAAGTTGTTATAACAGATACTCATACTATCAACGTGTGTGCTGCTACAGGTGTTTGTTTAAATACTGTCCTGAATGCAAAAGAGGACCCATTTCATTTAAGTTTAGTGCTCTTTGTATCGTTTTTAATAATAGTATTAATAATATTAATAGTAATCATAGTATTTTTTGTGAAAACGAATAGCATGGAATGAAAACAAAGGTGTCAGAAGAATTTCTAGGGTGTCACAAAAGAGATAATGTGTCTATGGTTTTGAAAATTGAGTAACAGCTAGGTAGTGTGGAGACACAGGACAAAAGGAACTTCAGAAGAATGGAACATGCAATGTGGTTTTTAGAGTGGTGTACAGTAGGTGATGGCCACACAATGACTTTAAAATAAAGGCACTCTCAAACCTCTTGACCTGCTGTATTTTTTTCCATGCACTTACAACATGATTTTACTCCCTGTCACCTCTCCATAATGTAAACATCATGAGGACGGATACTTGGTCTGTTTTACTCACTGCTATAGCCACAGTGTGATCAGCAGTACCTGGGACTTAGCAGGTACCGACCAAATACTTGCTGAACAAATAAAAGCCAATGAGGAGCCACCAAAGGCTTTTAAGTGTGGCAGTTGTCATGACCACTTTCCATAATCTAAGTCCTCTTGGACCAATGCTGCCCTTTTCCTTAGCCCTCTCCTTCACCCTCCACTCCAATTATAATTCTACCATGAAAGCCACCTTTTCATTAAAAAACCCATGAAAGCTCTGACTGGTGTGGCTCAAGGGGGTTGAGCATTGTCTGTAAACTGAAGGGTCACCAGTGTGATTCTCAGTCAGGGCACATGCCTGGGTTGCAGGCCAGATTCTCGTTGAGGGTGTGTAAGAGGCTACTGATTGATGTTTCTCTTGCACATCGATGTTTCTTTCCCTCTCTATCCCTCCCTTACCCTCTAAAAATAAATAAATAAAATATTTAAAAAAAGAAAGCTATGAAAAGAGGCAATTGATAATCTGCAAATGACATGTTATATGGACCAGTTTACTTAGAATACAGTAATGGCTGTCCCATGATGATGATGATCAGGATTTAGAACAAATGGAGGCAACAAGGTAAATTGGAAAGAGCATGAATTTTGGAATTGGATAGTAATAAAAGAAAATCCATGTTTGCAACATTTCTAGCTATACAAGCTTGAGAGAGTTAGCTAACCTGGCTCAGCTTCCATCCTAACAAAATGGCAATAATACATACCTTTTAGGGTTCTTAAGAGGGATGAATAGTGTAATACATGGAAAACAATTGGCCTTAGAAATAACTGTCTTAGAAATAAGTGTCTGTAGGAGAAGGGATGGATGCATTTTTATTGGATATGGAAAGGTGTTCATGATGCTGCTGTGAGATGGAAGGTCAAAACAGGAGACTTCTGCCATGTACACTTGACCATGATCCCAGTAAGAGGATAAGCCACAAAATAGTAAAAGAGAATCAGTAGGAATCGTTTATGTAATACACATACATAACTCTGTATTTGATTATGTTTGCAGAAGCAAAGTTGTATTTCCATTCAGATAAAATATTTTTGTTGGGGATCATGCTTATATCTCAGGCACAAAGAGGGTGATAGAGTAGCACAGCTCTTCAGGAGCTTGTATAATGATGGAGATAATGGACATATAAACTGAAGTTGTCCATAGCATGTGATGTATACATAAAGTGTAAAAATTAAAGAGCTCTAAGAACACAGGTTCATTCAATTTATTCACACAAAGTGCTAAAGAAGGGCTTCCCACTCTTCATCAAACCAAACCTAGCATGAAAATACACGGGTCTAACTGTTCATTTGCACCTCCATCTCTTTATGAAGGCTCTCATGTCTCATAAAGCATTCAATTTGTGTGCTTTTACTCCTCTTAATCTGTCTTTATCAGTTTAATTTTCATACCCAGCTAAGAACCCAAAGAAGGTGGAATAAAACTTTTTCTCCCCCCCACAGCCCAAAGCCAGCTAAAATTACTCAGATTAGCCAGTCCTAAACTGTTCAACCTGCCTTGCCTTGCCTTTCCCCAAAATACTCCAGTAAGAGCTGTGGGTGTATGCTCTCCCCACCCTTCTGCTTCTGCTTTCTGTCTGAAACCTGGTGTTCCTCATGCAGCTCTCCTTATCATCACTCAGTCCCCTTTATAAATTAAAACTCCATTACAAAACAAATGGGGAAGCAGAAAAGCTTTTCTCTTTGTTAATATTGTATTTTTCACCACGAGTACCTCTGTAGTGAATTCAGAGCTCAACATGTTAGCTGAAGTGTGCTTTTTAGACTAACTCTGAAAAGAGAATCTCTCATTGAAGGGTCATTTTTGGAAAGATATTTTTGAATAACTGTACCTAGTAAGTGGCAGTTTCCTTTGAATTTGACAATCTCAGCCCTAGGTTCATAATTCTTGCTTTGAAATGCAGCAGCTTGCCTCCCAGTGTCACCCAGCTGAGAAGACTGCGACTCATCATCCGTTTCACTTGCAAAACTGCCAGGACTGTTTCTACACAATCATTCTGCACAAGATACTGACATGTTGATGACACAAATTTGACATGGAGTGGTAAATAATGAATGTAAGAATGTAAAGGACCTGTGAGAAAATCCATCCATTAAATTAAAAAAAAAACAGCGTTTCTCTCTTCTCTGCTTGCAATCACAGGGGGAGGGAAGGAAAGGGGGAGTGGTTGGGAGAGAAGAAAACAAAAAGAGGAAAGAGATGAGGGAAAAGAACTATAATTCATTAATTTCTTTGATTCAGTTGAGGCTTCTGATTAGCATAGGACTGAAAAGAACACCTGATGCAGATACAATCAGCCTTCAGCTCCCTGCAAAAACTTACTAAGGTTTTGTGGCCCAGGATGATTATGAAGACAGCCCAACACAAAATCATAAATTTACTTAAAACCTTTTTTTTGGCTCATCAGTTTTCATTAGTGTTTTTGTATTTAAAGTGTGGCCCAAGACAACTCTTCTTCTTCCAGTGTGGCCCAGAGATGCCAAAAGGTTGGACACCCTTGCTTTACAGTGTTAGTACTTGAATGACCTACCTGATGTTAAACAAAACATTTTAAATTCTAGAGGTGAAAGTCTTTTCAGTTTTCTATTAAATTTACTGATTTGAGAGAGAGAAACATCAATTTGTTGTTCCACTTATTTATGTATTCTTGTATGTACTTGACTGGGGATCGAACCCACGACCTTGGCATAGCGGGGCAACACTCCAACAAACTGAGCCACCCAGCCAGGGCCTGAGAGTCTTTTTAAAAGAAAGGGTTTATTAGACAGTTGCTAACAAAAAACAAACAAACAAACAAACAAACATGGTTTGGGGTTTGGAGTCTAGACCACCAGCAGCATGGCTAAGTTGAAAAAACAACATGTCCCCAGAGATATGCAAGCATTTTTTTTTTTAGTACATCAAGATTGGAGGGGGAGTCTAAACCATTCTGAAAAGATTTCAATTAGCTATAGATAAACAGGGTGCAAGAAGGTGAAGTGGGCCAGTTCTGGGATAGGCAAAGCAGGGTCATAAGAAAGAAATGTCCACTCTGTGGATTTGCTGTGGGCAACAGGTTGGAAGGGTTATGTATAAAGAAGAAGCAGAGACTCAGGGTTCTATAGTACCTGGCTATTTCCTCTTTGGGGTAATCATGGAAATAGCTACCTGGAATTTAATCCCTAAATTTCTTCAGATACAAAGGAATGTAAGGGTTTTTTTTGTTTGTTTGTTTGTTTGTTTTGTCAGAGTTGATCCATAGCTATTAACAGGCTAACTGTTCTGTCTCTTTCTCTCACTTTTTGGCCATTGCAGTTTTAATTTAGAACACCTCAGAATTTTTTTCTTGTTACTGGGCTGGCCCCTAGGTTAACCTACTCCTAGTTTTCCCCTACTCCTTCTTTTCCCATTGCCTCCGACTTCTTTCTAGAACCCAGACTATGAAGCCACAAAGTGGTGGTGCTGTTTTGTGTGTATCCAATCCTCAGTCTGCTCTACGCTCATAGGTGATGGCACAGTTACAGTCACTAACATCTTAAAAGTAAAAATTTTGAGGCATTCAGTTTCCTGTGAGGAATAAGGAAAATGTTTTACCTCTTACAGAACGTGTTTCTTTACATCTAAACTGTATTCTTATAAAGTCATTGCTACTCATGGTAAAATAACACAATTACATAGTGGGAAACTAAAGGTATCTTCTCTCCTCCCTGTTGTAGTGATAACTTCTGGCTATAATTCCTTGTATTTAATTTCAGAAATGTCCCAGGAATGAATAAACAAACATGTGTGCATATTGTTAAAAGATAAACTGAGGTATATTAAAAATTTTAAGTGTATTTGAGCAAAAATTGATTAAAACTGGGCAGCACTAAGCCAGAAGTGGTTAGAAGCACTCTACGAACAGCAGTTGGACTTACATAGAGAAAGTGAGGAAAGAAAGGAAATTATTGGATTGACCATAGCTTAAAGCTTACTTACCTGTTTGTGATGGGTTGACCTTAGTGTTTGGATTTTGAACTCCGAGGCTGAGATTCTGGTTTGCTCACATAGGCTGCCGTGGCATCAGCACCACATCAGTCTAATAGCCACTTTGTTTAATGATATATTTAACACAGATTGGGCTGTGGTGTCCATAACTGTCTGTAACATGCTCTTTCCACAGAGTGTATTTTGGATGTTTGTCCATATCAACATATTTTGTAGTGACTACATTGTACTCCACTATACTACTATATGACAACATTTTAAAGAAATTTCTTATTAATACACATTTTCTTTTTTGGAGTTTTTTCCTCTTCTATCTATAATGTAGTTAGCTCCTGGGCACATATATATCTTTTCTCAGAATGCAATGACATTGCTAACTCAAAGGATATAAATATTTCAGTCTGAATAGACATTGCAAAATTATCCTCTAAAAAGTTTGCTTCAATGAACGATTTCACCAATGGTGAATGTAAAGTTTTCTTTACCAACACTGAGCTTTATCAAATTTGGTAATTATTGTTTATCCATGGGTAGAAGTTGTATTTCATTTGGAGAACTTGGCTCTTGAATAGTAAAGTTGACCTTTTATCATAGTTCGTTGAGGATATTCTTTTTTTTTTTGCCAAGATTTTTTTAAAAGAGTAAATGTTGTTTTGTTTCTAATTTGTACTCAAATTCTATTTTTAGGAGATTGTTGATAGTTCTAAAAATAAGATATATCTTTGCAAATATAAATAGTATTTTAATATGGAACAGGAAACAAAAGACTTGGCTTAAAAATAATATTTTGTTTCTTTTGCTTATGTATTTCTTATATGGCATTCAACTTTCATTATAATTATTGCATTGTTAAAGTATATCAACCACTAGGAGCTACAAATTCATCTTTCCACTGGATCTTATTGTTTTCTTTTTTTAAAAGATTTTATTTATTTATTTTTAGAGAGGGAAGGGAGGGAGAAAGAGAGGGAGAGAAATATCAATGTGCGGTTGCTGGGGGTCATGGCCTGCAACCCAGGCATGTGCCCTGACTGGGAATCAAACCTGCGAAGCTTTGGTTCACAGCCCCCACTCAATCCACTGAGCTACGCCAGCCAGGGTGGATCTTATTGTTTTCATACAGCCACAGAGACTCATAAAGTTTTGGCAAATAACTCTATTATTATAAGAAGTATATTTTAAATAAAATTCTAGTCGTTTTTCATGAGAAGCCTAATTCTTGGTAGTATAGGATGTAGGGAAAGAACAAGCCACTCCAGTGTAGCCATTTACAAGTTGTTGACTTGGGGCTGCTCACCTCTCTGAGGCTGTTTCTTCAACTGTGCAAGGCCTAGAGTAGGCATTGAGTAGGCTAGAGAAAATAAACAAAGTCACCTAGCATAGTGCTTGTCTTAAAAAATGGTAGGCACTTAACAATGATCATTATTTATTTGAAGTCTTTACTACTTTCCAGAGTTTTCCCTCTATTATATGATTTAGAGTTTCATCTGGCTTTAAGGGAGCATTTGTGATCTTGCTCTCTGGCATATGTCATCAGTTTGGCTTAAATCAGGGGTGTCAAACTCATTTTCACTGGGGGCCACATCAGCCTCGCTGATACCTTCAAAGGGCCGAATGTAATTTTAGGGCTGGATAAATGTAACTACTCCTTAAGTAGGGACAAGGAGCTCAACACGCTACCACCAGGTAGAAACGAGGTGCTGGGCTGGATAAAACAAGGTGGAGGGCTGGATTCAGCTCGAGGTGCGGGCCTTGTGTTTGCTTCCTGTAGCTTAAATAAACTATTATAAAAATTTAAAAATAAAACTGGCTTTAAAATTTCATGTTGAGAAATAATATATTAAGTAAAATGTATTTGTAATTGTTCTTTACTTAAAAGGAGTAAATATGCTTAATTTTACTAAATACTACAAATTATCTACTTTTGGCACTATGTACTATTATACAGATGCATAAATATTATTAGAAGAAATTAATAATTCTAGTGATCTTTTATGTCTGATGTGCTATGTCTGTAATTAGACCTTATATAATTTTAACGCATTTTGTTAATACAACTTTATTTATTATTTTGATTTTCAATAATTTTATTACAGTACATATTTGATAACAAACCAGAGTAGTTTTTTATTGTAATATGTTACTTCCTCCACATCAACTTGCTAATTCTAAATAACAGATATAAGGACAATGGTGGGCTTGGGTTAATATATAAATATGTAATTTTTAGGAAACAAATCATTATGAATGATTTTATTTTTCTTCAGTAGTTTTTTTTTCTGCAAAAAGCTATGTTGTTTCTTTTTTGTCCACAGCACAGGGGAGGGCTCCAACCAAGGTAGTTAAAAGGATGCCTAGTGCTCTCAGGGAGAGGCTCAGGCAGAAGCCACACATCTGGGTGGTGCACAGGGGTCCTTCAAAGACCTCTGGGCTCCAAACACTCCTAGTCATCCTTGAGGGTGAGCCTTTTGAAGAGACACTGGCCCAGCCTAGCCTGGGTGTCAACCAGGCTGCAGAGGGTGAATATAATTCCTAGGACAGGGAATTTTTTTGAAGACTCTTTCAATGCATTTGCCCATGTCATGATGGGTAATTTAGAGCACACCTGCCTACGCTACACTGAGTGTTCAGCAGCTTTTGACCAAAAAGGGAGTGATCCCCATGCCCCATTGTCCCTATGCACCCAGTCTTGCCCTGAGTAGCTTTGTTTGTTTGTTTGTTTCCCTGAGTGAAAAAAGTCCTCAAAGGGAAATGTATTGCTGATGTGGAAGAGATGAAACAAAAAATCAGCAGAAGCATTAAAAGGCATCAAAACTGACAAGTTCAAAAACTGTTTTTAGCAGTGGAAAAAGATCTTGATAGGTGTATTGTATTGAATGGAGAGTATTTTGGAGGTGACAGAAGTTTAAACATGGAAGAATAAATACATACTTTTTCATAAATAAATTCTAGGTTTTTTTGATTCCCCCCTCATACATCTGATTAAGTTTAATTTCCAAAATACATAAAGAACTTATACAGCTCAACAACAGAAAGACAAACAATCTGATTTAAAAAATGGGCAAAGGACCTAAATAGACACTTCTGCAACAAGGACATACACATGGCCCATAGACATATGAAAAGATGCTCAACGTCACTAATCATCAGAGAAGTGCAAATTAAAGCCACAATGAGATATCACCTCACACCTGTCAGAATGGCTACTGTCAATAAATCCACAAAAAACAAGTGCTGGAAAGGATGTGGAGAAAAGGGAACCCTAGTGCACTGTTGTTGGGAATGCAGACTGGTGCAGCCACTGGGGAAAACAGTATGAAGTTTCCTCAAAAAATTAAAAATGGAACTGCCTTTTGACCCAGTGATTCTACATCTGCGAATATATTCTAATAATCCCAAAACATCAATCAGAAAGAATATAGGCACCCTATGTTCACAGCAGTACTATTTACAATAGGCAAGATCTGGAAACAGCCTAAGTACCCATCAATAGATGGATGAATAAAAAAGCTTTGGTACATTTACACAGTGGACTACTACATAGCAGTGTAAAAGAAGGAACTGAACTTTTGGGACAGCATGGGTGGACTTGGAAACTATTATGCTAAATGAAATAAGCCAGTCAGTGACAGACGAACACCATATGATCTCACTTATATGTGCAATCTAATGAACATGATAGAAACAGAGGCACAGATGCATGAAAGAGACTGACAGCTGTCGGAGGGGAGAGAGGGGTCTGGGTGAAAGAAGGTGAAGGGGTTAGCAAAAGAACGTATATGCATGACCCATGGACACAGAAAACAATGTGGGGATTGCCTGAGGGAAAGACAAAGGTAGAAATTATGGGGACAGCTATAGTAGCATAAATAATAAAATATAATAAAAAAAGATCAAACATGGAAAAAAAGAACTAGTTTTGATTTCTTCTTTTTACTCCACACCAGCATCTGGCCATAGTTGTCTGCCAACTACTGAGAGCTCTGCTGGGTGCTACATGTAGGGCACAGGCAATCAGGGGGCACTCACTTTTATGTACATTTTTAACATGTACCTTTTATGGGTTTAAGGAAACACAGGCATTCAAGGAAACTGGAAGTCTGCCTCATCTTGACCTTTCTGGGGCATCATTTGTGACATGAATGCTAAGCTGTCCACTTGCAGCAGCAGGGGCAACAGGGTGACAAAGCCCATTGCCTGGGCTTCTCCAACAACAACGTCTCTGTCCTTGGAGCTGTTTGATTTCTGTAAACAGAGATGACAGCCAGTCACATGGTGGCCCATTATGTCATCAGAAGAAAATCAGTCAGCTTGTATTTCACTTTAAAAATGGGGTATTAAGATGCTAAAGACAATATATCAATAATGTTGTTGGTTTGTGATTGTGTTCTTTGAGAAATTACTTTTAAAATTTTTGTTTACTTATAAAACTGTTTTAAAAGTGACCTTTTTTCAAGTGACAAATTTAAGTTTGCAGGTATGCTGGCAGTGGAGGAAATAGTGGGAAACTAATTGTTCATAACTTTCCTGGGATTATTCATATTCTTACTAGATAAGTTGAACGATTTTTTAAAACGTAGACTGGAAATATTAGTTGTGAAACAGCGTGGTGTGTGTGTGAGAGAGGGAGAGAAAGGGAGAGAGAAGGCCTGTGAGAGAGTGTCTGTGGATTGCTGACGTGCGAGGGAGCAGTGGGACTTGGTAGGAGGCAAAAATTGCAGGGCTGGAAAAGTACAGCCGGATGTAAAGGATCTTCTGGGCTTTGCTAAGGAACTCACAATGAATCCTTTAGGCAGGATTGAAATAGTCAGTTCTGTATTTTAAATCTCCGGAGAAGATGAGTTGAAGAGATATTAGTTCCGAGCATGAAGGCAAGAAAACCAAGTCAGAAGGTTTTATCTGGAGCAGAAGTGAAGTCTTGAACTGGGGAGGTATTAGAAATGGAGAGGAGGAGAGAGAATTAGAAATCAGTAGATTGCTTGGATGTAGGAGGGTCAAGGGAAATTAAGCAACCTAATGAAACATCGAGTTTCTTGGGTGTTGTCACCCACTCCTGGAAAGGAACATGGGGGGCAGATCAGGTGTGGGGGACTCATTTGAGTATGTTGTATCTGGTGTACCTGTGAAGTATCCACAGTTTTTAATTTTTAAAAAAGTCATAGGATTTGGAGGCTCATGGAAAAAGGTAAGATTGTGTCATTAATAATGAAAAACAATACTTAAAGAGACATAGTATGTCTACCAGTTTGAGAAGATGGGCTCTGGAGCCAAACTATGTTTGATTTCTAGGTCCATCATTTTCTAACTGTGTGAACTTGGGCAAATTATGTTACTTCTTTGTGCTTTAGTTTCTCATCAGTATGTGTAAAGATTTAAGAGCAGCTCTTGGCACATAGAAAGCCGCATATGTAGATTTGTTGTATTGTTGCTATTTTAATTTTAGCTCTCATTTATTGGATACTTCTCAAGGCCCAGCCTATGCTAAGAACTTAAAGGCTATTTCTCATAGAATCTCCATAACTCCCTGTGATGGTGATGCTATTATCACCTGGATATTTTTTCTTTAGATATTATTAATCTAAAGAAACTCAGACCCTAGGGAGGCTGAGCAATTTTTCCAAAGTAACCCACTGGGAAACAACAAGCAGAGCCAGGATGGAAACTTAAGTCTGAAGGACAACAGGATCCCAAGCCCATTTAGATGATATCTGAAACCACGAAAGAGGGTGAAACCTCAGGAGAGCATGTAAAGGGTGGTGAGCCAGGGAACACTGACCTCCTCCAAGGGTGGGGATGAAGGCAGAGAGAAGCAACTGGTCAAATGCCTGCAGGAGGCCAAAGGGAAAGCAGGTCAGCCAAATCCATTGCAGCTGTGGCCTGGTAGGCAAGGATTTTCCCTTTTGAGTCGGCCCTTGTATGCCCTCCTCCTCTACTACCCCTAATATTGAAATGTTTCATGGTAAACTTCTCTTCATGATAAAATAACTGCATAGCTTGTAAATCTTGACACCTATACCCGAGGCCTCACATTGTCTAGTAGATTTAATGTATGATGAAAGTACTTAAAACTTTGAACTGCTGAGCTGCTAATCCATGTTAGTTAGGTCCTGAGAGCTCTCTCTTTTCCCCAGGCAGTGACCACAGAATTAGTCAACCTGTCAGCTTCTGAGCCTAGTCAGTATTTCCTCCAGGGTCCCTGGGCCCAGATTTACTGTCTTTGCCTGCAGTTCCCTGGGATTTTATTCTGTGTACCCGTGGTAGTTTCCTGGGGCTGCCATAACAGAGGATCACAGACTGGGGGCTTAACAACAGAACTTTGTTGTCTCTCAATTCTGAAGGCTAGAAGTCTGAGGTCAAGGTATAGGCAGGCTTGGTGTCTTTTGAGGGCCTGAGGGGAGGATCTGTTCCAGGGCTCTCTCCTTGGCTTGTAGATAGCTGTCTTCTCCCTGTGTCTTCCATCAGTCCATCTATGTCCAAATTTCCTCTTCTCATAAGTACATGAGTCATGCTGGATTAGGGCTCACCTTAATGACCTCATTTTAACTTAATTACTTCTATAAAGACCTTGCCTCCAAATAAGGTCACATTCTGAAGTACTGAGGTTAGGACTTCAACATACACATTTTGAGAGGATATAACTTGGCCCATAACAATATCAAAATCCTTATGATATTTATTTTAAATGTTAAAGACTTTGATGAGTCTAGTACAGTGATGCAGTCCAAGAAACATGTTCTACCCCACTATTGTGTGGTATCAACCAAAGGAAATAAATTTCTGTTTTTTATCCTTTCAGTTAGATCTTTCTTCTTTGATTTATAAGATATTTAATAAAGAAGATTTCTTCCCTCTCTTGATAAGGAATAAAGATTTGCACTCAGTTTTAAAGTTGAAATAGATGAGTATACCTGTTCATTTATAATATTGCCTCTTTGGTCAATATCCTTTAGGATGTGGAGAAGTCATGACTAGCATGACCAACATTCCTGCATATTGAAAGCACTAAGTCACTCTTCTTGGTGCTGTGGGCAGGTGGCAGGTTACAAAGACAGCCCTGACTCAATGTATTACAATTTCATGCTATTGTTCTTAACCTTTTTGGTGTCATGAAGGCTTTAGAAATCTGGTGAAAGCTAGAACTTTTCTTCCCAGAGATTTATATAAGAGTAGAAACAAATTATGTACACAAGTTATTTTGTTGCATTAGATCAAAGTACTTTTTATGAAGAACTATGCATTTTCCATCCTTTTTGATGCTTAAAATTAATTTCAGCAATATTCTTTAAAAAATAGGGAGAAGAAAAGAAAAAGAATCCAAAGTATACAAATAAAATAAAATAAAATAAAACTTTGGGCCCATGCCAATGTGGCTCAGTTGGTTGGAGCATCATGTGTAAAGCTGGAGTTTGGGGTTTCAATCCTCTGTCAGGGCACATACCTAGATTGCAGGTTTGATCCCCAGTTGGGCCATGTATGGGAGGCAATCAATGTTTTTTTCTCTCAAATGAATGTTCTCTCTCCCTCCTTTCCTCTCTCTCTAAAGTCAATAAACATATTTTAAAAAATACAAAAAACCAATAAACTTTGGTTTTGCTAAAAAAACAAATGTCAATGAGAAGATGTCTCTATCTTAACTTGAATGAGAAGCTGAAATTACTGAGGGCCTTTGGCCTGGCAGCACATGCACGTTCCTGCAGACTTTTGTTCTGACGGTAACATGTTGAAAAGCTGGGCTTACCACAGTGTGTTGCAGAAAACAGAATTGCTTCATGTTCACAGATGGTGCAGTAGGTTTGTGACAAGGAAACACCAAGATATTCCAAGATTATCTGAATTAGATTTATAGTATGTCCTTTAATTTCTGCTGGCTTCACTTCACTGTGTTTCATCTTCAATGAGGAGAATGTGTTGATATCAGCAAAGGGAGAAGGAAGGAACATTTCAATTTTCAAGTTGTCTGAGCAGAGAAGTACTTTTAAGAGTTATGCAGAATTTCAAGTTCGGCATAAGTCGGTATCACAGATTTGTAAAAGAGAAGTTCATATTCTGCTTTCATTTTATGCGGAAACATTATGAAAAGTCAATGAGTGAAGGCCTGGCATGAACAAAGTTGACACATTGTTGTAGACAAGCAGGACCATAGAAAGCAAACTGTAGGTCTCGGAGCTTACTGTGTGAAGATACTTCCTCTAAGATGAGTTTCCAAGCCCACAGGTGTTCTGTCTATTCACAGGGTGCCCAAGGAGTTTTGTTTGTAGAAAAACCTTTTCAGCATTTCAAAGATGTTGATGGATTTGAAGTTTCAAAAAGGACTTCTTAAGTAGAAGCCTATTCTGAAGGCATAAGCTGGTTGCATAAAGAAGCTTCCAATTCCTCCATCTCATGCCTCAAAATAATATTTTTTTAAAGTGAACCATCACAGAAAAATTTCATTTTTAGGGGCACATCTATGACCTACCTCCTTTGACCCAGACCACACACTAACTTGACCATTTTTGAGGCACACGGCTTTTCCAGTGATTCTGTTGCTTTTTAAGACGAGGCAGACCAAGTTCTGGTAAAGTCTTGCCTTTTCAACTCCAACCTTCTTTTCTTGGAAAAAAAACTCTACAACAATATATTTTTGCAACAAATTATGAGCTATTACATCAGCTCTTTTAGCTTCATGCTCCTTCCATTGGCAAGAATGTTATTATACAAAAAGCACGGGGTCTTCAATATTCTGTCATACACACTGGGAAGCAAAGCCAACAGACATTTGATATTTCTCTTTATTTTCCTTGATATTTCATAACTTAAGCCAATATTGAAGTAAACAAAGACAGACACTCATCATTATAATGACAAGGCACATATTTGAAAGTTCCTACTAGTGGAAAGCTGTGTTGATAGGTCATGACAAGCTGATGAGTGCACAGTGTGTGTCTGCAGGAGCAGCCATGGTAGACATAAAATATTGCATGCACCAATACGATTTGGAAAAATCACTGCTGGTTATGTGCATGTGCACTTCTGTCTCCACGTGTGTTCACACTTACATCCATCTGCCTGATTCACAGGCCTCCCTCGAAAGCTCTCCCATGGATATCAAGAGCTCTGGTACAAATGAGTGAACGGTATCTTCAACCAAACCCCCAATCCAACGGTATGACAATGATAGACGTGAGCCCAATGGTGGAAGGCCTACTTTCTTGGGGCCTTAGAAAAAGGCCTCACAAGGATCCAATGGGATAGCATTGGAGCTGCAACCTGAAGCTTGAGTAAGAGTCTATTAGTTTGAAAAGAGGGGGAAAAGGACATTCTAGATGGAAACTAAAAAGGAATGTATCATAGTAGGAGGAATGTGAGTAGTGTGGGTGGCTCTAAGAAGCTAAGAGTTATGTTGGAAGTGTTCAGCTATCAACATAGAGAAAACTACTTAAGCTTGAAATTTAACTCTGCTTTTTAGTTATTATGTGACCCTGGACAAGTTTCTTAATCTTTTGTCTCAGTTTTATAATTTTTAATGTGGGATGGCAGTGTCAGCTTGTGCCAGCATCTTGTGTTTGTTCAAATAGAATTTCTTTAAACTCTCCTTGCTACACCAAGTACATAAACATCCTATGAAAATGGATGCAGCCATCTTCCCCTTTGTTTAGGGCAAATAACAGTAACAGTATAATAATTCTAACAGCCAGAGTATACTGACCCTCTACTCTGTACCAAAGAGTTGTGTGCTTGTTTTGCATGTATTACCACATCTCGTTTTTCTAATCCCTGAGGTAGAAGCTGTCACTCTGTGTGAGGAAACTGAGGCTTAGATAGGTTAGGGGACATGCCAAAATTTTTCAGAGAGCACCTATAGAGCCAACACTCAAATCAGGCTCTTTCTTCTACTCTGTTTTAAATTTCCTGCATAGCTGGTCTCTTTCAGTTGTGCCTGTGAATGCTGTGCCTGGGTTTACCCTCTCAGGCCAGCCCCTCAGAAAGATGCTTCGCTTTTGTGGTCTGCTCATATTGATTGGCTTCTTTATATAAGGCTGCTTCTCAGATCATCCTCCTAGCTGCACACACCTCAGTCTGTGTGCAAGTGACACAGACCTCCACTCAACCTGGCTTTGAGGGACACTGTGCTTTAGCAGGGCCCAGAGCTACAGATCTTTGTTTATCTGGGACGGGGGATCAGATGGACAGGTGAGCTGTTGGCATACCCAGGTAAAACACTTTCTCCTGGAGCATCCTAGAAATGAGTGCCTGTTATCTCTGGTGATATGAAATTGTGTTAAGGAAAAGCTGTGACTGCCCTGAATCTAACATATATGTTAGGAAACTGAGCAGGACAAAGGAAAAAGAAACACACACACATACACACAACCCAAACAGATATTTTAAAAAGGTTTTCATGGAATGGAGGCAAAGTATTTTTCTGGGGCCCAAACAAATGTGCTGGGTTTCTTTTCACTCCTTCTGGGGAATGTTGTTAGGTGAGAATGAATGAAGGAAACTGTTCTATATGAGGGAAATGACTATAGCTGGATCTAGCTTGATTTAATCCATATTCACTCCCTCATATCTTTCCCTGTCAAATTATCTTATACACCCAGCTTAAGGTTATAGAAAGAAGGTACCTTAGTTGATGTCTTAGGCCATTTGGGCAACTACAACAAAATACTCACAGGCTACATAGCTTATAAACAACAGACATCACTTACAGTTCTGGAAGCTGAATGTCCATGATCAAGGCACCAGCAGGGCTGCATTCTGGTGAGAGCCCTCTTCCTGTTTCACAGAGTCCTCCCATGGTAGACAGGACTCAGGAGCTCTCTGGAGCATCTTTAGTAAGAACACTGATCCCACTCATCAGTGCTTCACCCTCTTGACCTAAGACCCCCCCCCACCCCCTACAATCCCTACTACTAACACAATCACCATCACCCATGGGAATTAGGATTTCAACATAAATTGTAGGGGTAGGGGGAGGGAGAGAACACAAACACTCAAACCATAGCAGTTGATTTCTGCCATTTTTATTTATTTACGTTGAGACTGTGAAGTAACATGGTAAGGAGTACAAAGACACAGAAACAGAAGATTAATCTTGGGGCTTGCCAACCTCAACTTCCTGCCCACCCTGCTGCTCTCAAGAAGATTTGGGCTAAGGGTGTTGTCATCCACAGGCCTGAAACCCCCCTGGACTCTTTTCTGATTCCAATTGAAAACAGCGTCTCATGCTCATTGCCATAGTAAATATAACCTTTCCTCCTGCTTAGGATAGTTACATCAAAAGACACCCAGATGGGTCTTCTTGGTGGCATCAGCTGTTTTCCTCAGTGTTCCTTATCCTCTTCTTGAGTATACACTATATTATGAGCTAGAATTTTGTCACTTCAGGGATATATTTACTGATATAAGCTAGTGAGTGATTTCTTTCATCCAAATAATGAGAAACTTTAAAAACATAAGAGAAATCTTTCTCATGGCTTTCTTTCTTTACATGGCATTCACACACCCTGTGGCATGTGTTAGTCATGGGGTACCCTAGATGAATGCCACTAAAAGAGGAAGTCAGAGTGAAGAAAATGCTGTGCTTAGATTTGAAGCACTCTGGACATAAGCGGCAGAGCAGTGCTAATGGCTCCTTCCATTATGGCTTGTCTGAAGTGACTGCTGACCACGCCACAGTTTCATTTCAGTTCCTCCCCCAAGGAAATTCATTCTTAAGCATGGTCAGAGAGCTTTTGAGCTGCCATGTTTATGATGAGAACACATTCTCAAGGCTGCTTCCTCTGCCCCAGACCAGCAAGGTTCTCAGAACACCTGGGGGGATTTTCATGAGTCCTCACATCTCCCATGTGAAATGGGACATTTTTTTTATCTGCCTCCAAGTGAGAGGTAAAACACTTATTTGACTTGCTTAAAGTCACAGAGAAAGAGAGACCAAGAGAGCTAGAGTGTATAGAAACAGGATCTGAGCTTGATGTCCAGCTAATCCCTGTCAGCTCAACAAAGTCTGAGGACGAGCACAGGTGATACATCAGTGTGGAAGGTCAAAGTGTGTTTGTCACGGTGATGATACTGCAGTTCAGGGGACAGCAATACTAAACTTGTGCCCTGTGCCTTTCCTCAGACTGAGAGGCATCAGAGAATGAGGTGAAATGAGGAAGGGCAGTGTGGGGACAGGAAGAAAGTAGGGACCAAAGGTCAAGTGTCAGGGTAAAAAGGACAGGTGGATAGACCTTGGGGCTGAACCAAAGTGATGGGTATGGAGGTAACTGGAGTAGGAAAAAGTGGTCAGAAACAGGTCAGACATAGTGGCAGGGAAAAGTTTGTTTTGTGTCCAGGCCTTCATTCATGAACAGAACTGAGTGACGACACACAGAAGTCAATACTATTGAAAGAAATATTCAATGTTACTCACAGTTTCCTGGGAAACAAGAGGCGTGGCTCACCACACATGGACACCTGAGGAACACCAGGTTTTGGTCGGAGAGCAGGTGCCGGGGTGGAGGTGGGTGTGGGTGGGCCAGGACTTCAGCCATGGCCTTTATTTGGGTTTCTATGGGAAAGACAAGGCAGGGTAAACTGTATCATTTAGGATTGGCTAGTTTGAATAATTTTGGCACGCTTTGGGCTTTAGGAGTGGTCTCTGGTTGCCTGGAACCTGCCCTGGGCTGATTATAGCAAAGGACATTTTCTCCTGGAGTGTACAGGCCAGATAGAGAAGGTAGGGCTCTGGATTGGTTAGTTTGGATGTCAGATAGCATGCCCTCGGCTCTCAAGAAGAATTGGTTAGCCCTGGAAAGGGCAGTCTCTCCCCAGACAGAAAGTTTTTTTTTAAGATGTCAAAACATCATAAGATTAAACAACAACAACAACAATAACAACAACAACAACAACTATGATGAATACAAGGTTTGATTGGCCTAGGGGACAAAGTAAGGAGGTTGGCATGTGTAGGCATGTGACTCAAGGTCACCCAGACTATGAAGTTTAGTGACTACAATGTAAAGGGCAGGGGTGGGAAGTTTTCTGCAAAGGATTTTGGCCCACATTCTTCTGTCATTGATGTAGTTCTGTCCATCCACTGTGAATGCTCTGCTGTTTTGTTTGTAGTAATTTTGCTGGCTTTTGTGCAGGTGTAATAGAGCTTACTTTCTCAATTTGGAAAAACTGGTGCATTTTGGAAAAGATTCTGTCTTAGCTTTCAGAAGCTACCAGGTTCCCTTTTCCCAAACCTGATTTAATTCTCCAGTACCAACTGAATCTTTGCCTTAGTTGAGCATAGATCTTTCTCTTCGGATCTTCCCCATCTTGTCTGCCTACTTCGTCCAAACTGTCATTCCCAGAGCTGTCCATGATGCTCTTTAGCCTGCCCCAGCCTTCACCTCAGATACCTACCTGCTCACCTGCTCTACTTCCTAACTCTTCTTCCTGTCCAGCAGGCATCTACCCTGACTTGCTTTTCTCCTGCACTTCTGTCCCTTTTACCTTTAACTCTAACCCCAGTGCTGCCATTGTCTGTAGCCCCTTAAATGAGTCGCCTCATTCCCTGTATGAAAATCCAGTTAACCAGTCCCTTGCTTCATGCCAGTAGGTAATGTGTTTGGCATCCGTGGAGATGGAAGAAGTGGACATGCCTCCAAACCATGTTTACTTCCATCTTTCCCCTTGTGTTACAAAACAGTAGTCACAAATCTCACAGCTCCAGAATGATTATTTGTAATCTTTGTGATGTCATAACAAAACATTCAATTCCCTTTTGAGCAAAAATGACAGCAACAACACAACTAGCTAATATTCATTCAACATTTATGAAGCCCCAGACACTGTTCTAAACACTTCTTATATTCAACTCATGTAAACCTTACAACTATTCTGAAGTTTGTACTATTATCAACCACAATTTAAATATGAGGAAACCCAGACAGAGAGTTTAAGTGACTTGTCCATGATGCTGAATAATATGTCCTATTTCCAACTTCTGTTCCTCATCATACTTTGTTGTGGAAAAAAATAAAACCTGAATAGTTTAGCCACTACAAAATGGAAATTTAAACCCCAATGAGATATCACTATGCATTCACTAAAGTGACTAAAATAACAAGTGGTGGTGAAAGAACAGAGTAATTGAAACTCACACCCTGCAGGTGGAAATTTAAAATTATGCTTGCCACTTTGAAAACTGTCTGGTACTTCCTTATAAAGTTAACCATGTATCTACAATACAATGTGGCCATTCTACTCCTATTTACCCAAGAAAAAATAAAAATGTATGTCCCTACAAAGACTTGTTGGGAATGTTCATACTAGTTTTAGCACATTAATTCAAAATTGGAAACAATCCACATGCCCAATAACTAACGAATGGGTAAATAAGTTATAGTATAAGTTATACAATGTAATACTGCTCAGCAATAAGAAAGAACTAACTACTGATACATGTAATAACATAAATATTGAAAACATTATGCTAATCAAAAAAAGGTGGACACAAAAGAATACAGAATGTGTGGTTCCATTTACATGAAATTCTAGCAAAGGCCTAACCACAGTGATAGAAAGCAAATATGTGGTTGCCCGGTAGGTGGTGGGGGCGCACAGGGAGAGGGGTTGGCTGCAGAGGGCAAGAAGGAGCTGCTGTTTTTTGACTGTAGTGATGGTTACACCGTTGTATACATTTAACAATTTTGCATTGAAGTGTGTATTTAAAATTGAAGAGTTTTATTGTACATAAAGTACAACTCAACAAATCTGGTTTTAAGAAGAAAACTGATATGCAGTTCAATTAAAAACAAAAAAAGAAATCAAACGGTTCCAGTCCGAGAGCTGCAATCAATGTGCTCTCTAATGTCAGGCAAACCACTTACAATTCATGGCAACAATCTCTCCTCTAACAAGAGGATGATAACACATACTTATCTAATATGCTTGATTGTGGTGTGGACAAAATAAGATAATGGATAATAAAATAGAAAATACATTTAAAGAGTAAAAAATGCTCTGTTTTTGGCATAGGACATTCAAGTGTCCCAGAAGCTTCCTTTCCCTCCTCCACTGCATGCTGTCACCAGATGGCTCTGTCCAAACTAAAATAAATACCTTTGATAGCCATAACGCACCACAGCTGGAAAAGTGGCCACTCCAATCCAGATTAGTGGTACCCATGTTAAGATGTGGTTTCGTCAATTTACAAGTCCATCACATGAAGACATAAATCAAAATGGAGCAAAGTGTGTAGAAGAGAGAAATGCATGTTTAATTCTTGTCATTGCCACATAACTAGTTGGCATGGAATATAGAGTCAGGCAAATGTGGGTTTAGGATCTGGATGTATACTTCTGAGGTGAGGAGCCTGAGTAAGTGCTAACTCATCTCTAAGCCTTCTTCACTGGTGAAGTCAGGAAGCTGTGATAAAGATTACATGAGAAAATGCATGAAGGAACTTAGAACAGTGTCTGGCCCAGAAGCACTTTGTACTAGTAGTACTGGTAATAAATATTAATAATAATAATAACAATTAATAAATAATTAGCTAATTTATAATTTACTAGGGTTATGTCTCATTTAGTTTATGTAACACTTCTGCTTTTGCCCTGGTTGGTGTGGCTTAGTGGATTGAGTGCTGGCCTGAAGATCGAAAGGTTGCCAGTTCAATTCCCAGTCAGGGCACATACCTGGGTTGTGGCCCACATCTCCAGCTGGGCATGTGCAAGAAGCTACTGATTCATGTTTCTCTCTCACATCGATATTTCTCTCCTTCTCTTTCTCCTTCCTTTCCCCTTTCTCTAAAAAATGAAATAAAATATTTGTTAAAAGCTTCTGCCTTATTATTGCAAATAATTTTCTCAAATCATATTTGCTTGTAGCTTGTTATTCCCATGTGATAAACCCTGCACATTTTAGAAATAAAGACATTTACTTTAAAATTAGTGGGAGACCTGGAAGTTTCTATTGACTCTAATAGAGCAAGATTACTCACTTTCCCTAGACCTCAGCTCCCAGAAGGTGTGAAAAGTGGCCACCCATTCTCTAAATGTTGATGGGGATGTCATCCACATTGGGAATCTACTCAGCTACATTCCAGTCTCTAAGAAGTATCTTCTCAATATCAGATTTGCTCTTCAGAGATCATTTCTAACTTGGTAGTTTATTAGTTGGTCCCTCTAGTGGTCTGAAAGCAGTAAGACACTCCACAAGGTAGGTTCCTAGTAGGTGAACGGTGGTCCATTTTTACATCACTGAGGGGGCTCTAAAGAGTAGCGTTAAAGAGGGACTGCCTTCTTTGTTGGCCAGTGCTCCTCTCTTAAGAGGCCTTTTATTTTCTCTTTAATTTTTTCACAAAACTCAAATGAAGATGTAGTAATACATATTCCCAGGAGAAATGAGATTAAAAAAAATAAGTTGGATAATTTGTTAAACATCTGAACTACTAAATTTTTCATTTTATAGTCAGAGCAGATCACAGCCTATAATTCCCACCAAAACCTCTAATATTAGAAAATTAAGCAGGACAAAACCAACTTCAAAGACAATTAGTTTACAATTTATCAAATTGTGCAGGATTAGTTTATGCTGCAAAAGGAAGGTAATTAAACAAATAAGGATAATAATTTTAAAAAATTAGAAAGACCACCAGATAAACTTATTAATTACTTAAAAAGTTACATAGAATAAGGTTAGGGTATTAATAAATATCCTCCTTAATCAGAAATATGTGGAGTCATGTTCAATGATTCCTTGGAGTCACCTCCAGCTTGCAACTCTATTAGTTGGTAATGCCACAGTACCAACTGTGGATTATAACTATGCTGTTTTCCCCTTTTTACTTCTTATAATAATTGTATTATATTTCTCTATGTAGTGTACATAGAGAAAAGTCTGCAGATCACAAATCTGCAGTCCAGATCATTTTCACAATGAAATGCCTCTGTTTTTTTTCCTAGTCACCATCCTTTCCAACAGAGGTAATCACACTCTGACTTTTACCATCATAGACCTGCTTTTCTGTTTTATAATTTTATGTAAATGAAATAATAGAGTATGTAAATAAAATCATGCAGTATGTAAATAAAATCATATAGTATTTTAAAATCTTAGGTCTACCCACTTACTAGCTGTGACCTTGGTTATATTCTTCAAATCTGTTTCTCAATTTCTTTAGCTATATAATGGGGATAACAGTAAGGTTAGGTGGTATAATTCATAAACTTTTAGAGCAATAGATGACAAATATGAAACAATAATTGTTGGGTATTATTGGTTCCTTCCAAAGACTAATATTCTGTAATTCTAATCTTACCTGTTTTCAATGTTCTTGGCATACTTTATAGATAAAAAGAAGTTCATACATACAATACTTAGATAATAGTGAATGCTTGGGTTCATGAACTCCTTCGGCTGTGTGCTATGGTTTAAATGCCAGATTAGTAGAAATGTGGAACAGATATCAAAATAAGGAAGTTTATGCTGTGATAAAAACAATTTATAATTTGGTGATTTTTAGGTGACCTTGAAATAAGTTTAGTTTAGCATTAAGAAAAAATGTTAAGTACAAGAATACAAAATGATGAAAAAGTGTAAGAATGCAGAACTGCATAAATAAATAAATTCTCCTGGGTTAGTTTTTAAGCACACACACATATAATTTTATAAAGTTTATGAAAATGGAATAATACACTCTGATTTGCAATTTCATTTTTAAAAAATCTAAGACTTTTTAAAGAGCAGTTTTAGGTTCCAGCAAAATTGAGGGAAAGGTATAGCAATTTCCTGCATACCACCTTACCCCTCACACTCATAGCCTTCTCCATTATTAACATCCTCCCTGTGGTGGTGCATTTGTTACAGCTGATGAGCCTACACTGACACATCATAATCACCCAAGTAAACTTTACTCATGGTGTTGTGTTTTCTGGGGCACAATTTTCTTTTGTGTACTGTTACATTTTAAGGGAAGATGTTCCATACAGAACATCTTATGGCTTTAGAATTAAAAAACACAACTACAAACTAATGCCATACAATAGATAAAATAGTCTCTTGGGAACATTAATTTTTAAAAAACTCCATATAGTTTCTTGATCTGCTCATATCATTTAAAGCTGTAGGGACAGACTGGTCACTTTAGGAACTCTTGAACCTAAGCCTGGGAGTTTTTCTCTTGGATATCCATGGCTCCAGTCCAGTTATCTCCCCATCAGTAAACTTCTATCTGCACAGCTCAGACATAAATCTATACCTATATATCACAAATCAGCATGTTGTTTTAACATTACCCACAGTCTTTCTAGAATAATTGTTTATAAAAATTCTTCATAATTAAAAAAGGATATCAATAACTACTATCTGGAAGATTTATATAGTGAGAAAGTCCCTAAAGGATAATCTAGTACAATTTCTTCATTTTATAGATGAAGAAACTGAGATTAAAAGGGAGCAAAGTACCTGTCCACGATTGCACATCAAATGTGTAGTTGAGCTGGAGGGGAAAACCTAGTGTTTTTTTTTTTTTAATGTCTGACATCAGCGTCCTTTCTATTCTAAAAAATAATAACTGGAATTTTTGATGACCAAATTAAACACAGTAAATTAGTATTATTTCAACAAATGATTAATAGCCAATTGTAACTGGGCAATTTATCAACCTGATGAATGTGGAAACTTGCAAAAATTTGCTAAGAAAGTGAGTGGTTCATTGAGCTCTTTTTTATACTGTACACATACACATAATAGTTTTAACAGAATTCCTAAAAGGAATATGGTCAACGGGTAAGGACCCCAGCCTGCAGGGTCCATGTGTTACAGCTGTGACAAATTCACATGGACTACAGAAGTCCTGTGGAGAAAAAGGGATGGCATGGCCACTCTCTCAGTGAGAGAAAGAGCACCCCGACCCTTGCCTGGACTTTTATTGCTTTTCTGGGCACATTACATGAAGGATGGTCCTCATTTACTATGCACAGGTTTGCTTTAGGTGGTTACCTTTTACAGAAAACAAAGGAGAGGATGTTGCTATTACATCAATGAAGGATATTTGCAAATGCAAAGGGAAAAGTGTTTGAACTGGTTACACTTGTCCTTGGGAGGTTTAGGATAGATTTTAGGAAGTTACTTTAAAGGTATGCAGTAAACATTTGTGCCTCAATTCAGGGTGAGGGGGTTTAGCAAAAGCAAGACTCAAAGCAACCTAGGTACAACACAGGCCTGATTCCCCATGGGAGAACCTATCTGTGGGCATGAGTCCTGTGTGCTGACCTCGCTCCCCATCAGTTTTCTGAAGTAGGGGCTGGGCTACATTCCCCACACCATGCGGAACAGTTCACTATAGTTAACAAAGCTAGGCATTTTATAGCCCTTTTGGAATCACTAGTTTTCTTGCAGCCACCACAGATTGTAGAACTCTTTACAGAAGGAGGGTCTCAGAAGACCAGCTCTTCAATCCCTGAGCCTTGCTCCCAGTTGGTATCTTAGTTCCTTGGTATAAGCAACAAAGATAGCTTGGCTTTCTGAATAAGAATAAAGAGGCACTGATTTGGAATACAATTATAAAGACCACATAATGAAAGAGGAAACATATATATGTATGTAGTTAGGAAAAGTTTCTTATGTGTAAACAAAAAAGTGAACGTTGTCAATTGAAGGCATTCCCCATTTTTCATTCACATCAATGATCTTTGCTGTCTTTCCACTGTCTGCTTGAATCCTATCATGAAAGGGTATTTCTATTGCTCTGAGAACAAAAATAGAATATCATTTTCCCAATAGGTTTGAAATTAATAGAAAATTGGCTGTTTAATTCAATTCTTTTTTTGCTCCAGGGTTTCTTTGAATAATGAGTTTCTTGAACATTTAAAATGTGATAGGATTGACTAAAAATCAATTTAAACATGTCACGCCTGAAACAATTCATTTTATAAAATAAAGACAAAATGTTTATGTTAAATTTCTAAAAAGAAGTAAGTATTCACATATGGAAGAGAACCTGCGACCCTTTCCTTAAAAAGATTTTACATAAGTACACTAGGAGAGAACTTATATGTATTATAGTTTTCTGTGTCTAGATACATCTGGAGATCATATAAAATTTTACTTACATATTAGATTTCCATTTCTTGTTAATTTTGACATTGGTTTAATTAAGTTGGTTGATAATACTGAATAACTGTTAGAAATACAGCTTAAGCTTAATTCTTAACATGTGTACTGTGAAGACAAGAGAGTGATTTCTACTTAAACATCTCTTGTTGGATGAGACTTTTAAATCATAAATGGAAAAGTATCTTGCTAATTCCGTACTTTCAGAACACACAGACCAACAGAAAAGCTGTGAGGCTGAAAATCTACCTCCATAAATGGAGAGCAGAGAAAGACCAAAGAAATAGTCTGGTCACTCCAGTCTGGCAACTAATAGAGTTCATTAAGGAAAATTTATATGCAAGGCTTGTCTTGTGTGGCTGCAAGATGAAGTGGATATGTTGTGTATGGTTTGCAGGTGCCAAAGAATTACATAGGGTAGAAGGGGGTAGGGGTAGTCATGGATATTAGTACATGAATGCTACCAGGTACGTGATTACTTCACATGTTTTACCAGTGAGGACAATGGCCTGTTCCAGGAACCAGCACCTATTGGTAGGCAAGGGGCAGGTGCTGATAAGTCAAGATGAGCATCAATTATGGTCAGATAGTCTCTAAAGGGGTTTTTGGAAAGCATCCTCTGTTCTGGTTTGGGTATAGCTCGAAGGACAGCCGTCACACAGTAGAACAATGTGTCCTCCACAGATGCAAATCATGATGAGAACTGGAATTAGACTCTGATTTATTCCTTTGCAGGGTTATTTCTATGCTGCCTGACCTCAGGTCACTTCTTAGTGCCATCATTTAGTACCATCACTTAGTGCCATCATTTTTCATTGCCTCAGGTATGAGCTCATATATGATATTAAGATAATTTTTTTATCCACTGTAATTTCCCTCTGCTTTTGCTCAGGATTTTATTAAGTGTTTGTAGAACATAACTCTTCTATAAAAAGGCATTTGGTAGTCAAAGTCATTGTTAATTCTTTTATTCACAGTGTACTTTTTGAGTTCCAGTATGGGCCAGGTGCTGTTTTAAACAGTGGGAGTGCATCTGTGAAGAAAAGAGACAAAACTTGTAGAGATTCTAATGGAGAGATAAACACCAAACTATATTAAATAGATAAATGAAGTAGAATGCTAGAAGGCAGTAAGTGTTACGAAAATAGGAAAAATAAAGTAGGATAAGGGAGGCAGGTCAGGACTTCCCTGGAGGAGGTGTGGGGCAGGCCTCACGGAGGCATGATGTTTGAGTAAAGATTAAAACTGGTGAAGCAGTTTTCATTTAACAATAACAAAAACCATAACATGCTTTTCATTAAAGCAACACTTTTAAAAAATAATTAGAGTATCACAAATGTCTCTGCACCAACCCTTTCTGTTATTAACCCTAGAAAAATGAGTTTGCATTTTTTACATTCCTGTTTTTAGCTGCATTTGTTATGCTTAAATCTGAAATTGAATTTATTACTACATAATTGTTTTCTGAATTTTTTCATTTTTGTACTAAATAAAGGTACAAAGCAAATGTTGAAGAAACGATGCTCTATTTTAAATCAAGAAAGGTATATTGGATAACCTTTTTCATGTTGATTAAAGAAAAGCTTCCTGATATGCATAGCACTTTTTTCATCTTCATAAGAGAAGGTAGTACATATTTATTATAAATAATACTAATGGCAATAATGAATAGTTATTCAGTGCTTATCATAAATTAGTCAGATCTTGGGTTTAGTATTTATGTTATTATCTTAACAAAATCCTTAGAAAAATCCTGTGAGGGAGTTCCTGTTATTGCAACCACAGAACCAGCTCAAAATGGTCCCATCCTGTTTAACAGGATACTGAGTTGCTTTTCAGAGATAAAAGACCAAAACCTCAAGTCACACAGTGGAAGCATGTTCAGAGAAGAGAACCATGACCTTCAGCTGCACCTGGGAACAAATCCTTCCCACCTCCCCCAATCCTCCCCTGCAGACATAACCTGAATTGGAACACCAGCACTCTTTCAGAAGCTAAGGGTCACCTGTCCAGGAAGATCAGGTGCTGACGCTCCTTATCATAAGTGATCAAGCTCCGAGGCCCTCCTATTAAAACGTGCCCTATCAGCATTTCTGCACTGTGTTCCCACTAACCCCTTAAAAACCCCAACCGGGTCCAGAGAACTAGATGGACTTGGAGCACTGCTTGGTCTCTCTTTTTCTCGTTTGTTGCCTTCTCCTTCAGTGAACATTTCCTTACTCCGAACTCTGAGTTTTCGAGTTTTGGCTTCTCAAAGGATGGGGCACCTGAACCAGTTTGGTAACATCACTGTGTCACAGATGAGGAAACACAGATTACAAACGTTAGTACGTGCCAGACCTAATTCAAATCCATGTGGGTTTCAATTAAAAATTTTATTGTTTAACTTCCTATGGTTCTCAAGTATGTATAGCAAAGTTATAAAATGCAAGATCATTTTGGATGATAAAGGCATAAGCAAATTTTTTTTTATTTTAAAAGTTGGGTATTTGCTTTAAATCATTAAATTTATATTCTCACTAGGTCTTGTGAGATGTGAGAGCACTGATTAAAAGAAGATGATCTTGACATTTGGAATGGTTGTATCTGAAAAGATGCAGAGAAAGCTAAACCACAAAAGGACCCACACTCACTCATGTCCTTTCTTCCACATCTTGAGAAAGTAATCCCAACCCCTGACTTTTCTGGAAACAGCTAAATATTTCCCTTAAGAAATATTTATCAGAACTAGTTATCAAAATATGAATTTACGAGGTCTCAGGGATAAAATGCAGATTTAAACTGTGGAAAAAATTGACTAAACTCTATTTTTTAAAACCTTAGTTTTTTATTTATTCATTCAGTGCAGTAACTATCTACTGCAAGTTGCTGTGCTAAGGCACCATGTTAGATCTTGATCCCTTGACTTCAGGAAGATGGGATAGCAGGCAAGTCAGAGAAATTAATCCATTAGTTTCCCAGCCAATATAAAATGACATTTGTAGCCCTGGCTGATATAGCTCAGTGGATTGAACACAGGCCTGTGAATCAAAGGGTCACTGGTTCGATTCCCAGCTGGGGCACATGCCTGGGTTGTGGACCAGGTCCCCAGCACTGGGGCGCGAGAGGCAACCACACATTGATGTTTCATTCTCTGTCTTTCTCCTTCACTTGTCCCCTCTCAAAAACAAATAAATAAAATCTTTAACAACAAAAATGACGTTTGTGACTTATACATACCAAGGAATGGCCTGCTGGTCTCCGAACAGCTATAATAAAACAGGACGGTTGACTTATTCAGTGGAAAGTCTTCCATGATGGGTGGCATTAACCAGTAAAGAGAAAAGGACAAGCAGTCCAGGCAAGCAGACTAGGATGTGCACACGTGCTTCGGTAACAGGGACAACCAAGGCAGAGGGGCTGAAAGAAGGGCACTGTGGCTAAGGTGGAGAGAGCAGTGGGAGCCAGCAAGCTCTAACACAGACCAGTATTATTAAGAAGATTTGCATTTAAGCCCTGGCTGGCATAGCTCAGTGGATTGAGCGTGGGCTGGGAACCAAAGTGTCCCAGGTTCGATTCCCAGCCAGGGTACATTCCTGGGTTGCAGGCCATAACCCCCAGCAACTGCACATTGATGTTTCTCTCTCTCTCTCTCTCTCTCTCCCTCCCTTCCCTCCCTAAAAATAAATAAATTTAAAAAACCTTAAAATAAAAAAAAATTCCTTAAAAAATAAAAAAAATTTGCATTTAGCAGTAAATTTTATTTCTCCATATTTCAATTAACATTTTTACTGCAATATTGTAATTGTATTTATTTTTTAAGGTTACCATTTTAGTACAAGTAATACTAGCTTTCCTATTACAGTAGTAATATTTTTATTTTACAATTAATTTATTTAAAAAATGAATGAACCGTGAGTTGCTATGTTCTTATTTTCATTCATTTCAAAGTATCTTTTGATTTCTTCCGTGATCTCATTTTTGACCCATATATTGTTCAGTAATATGCTGGTTAATGTGTCTGTGTGTTTCAGTTTTTTTTTGTGTGATTGATTTCTTTTTTTTAAAAATATATTTTATTGGCTATGCTATTACAGTTGTCCCATTCCCCCCCATTATTCCCCTCTGGCATGCACACCCCCCACCCACATTCCCCCTCTTTAGTTCATGTCCATGGGTCATACATGTAAGTTCTTTGACTTCTACATTTCCTACACTATTCTTAACTTCCCCCTGTCTATTTTCTACCTACCATCTATACTACTTATTCCCTGTACCTTTTCCCCCTCTTTCCCATTCCCACTCCCCCACTGATAACCCTCCATGTGATCTCCATTTCTGTGGTTCTGTTCCTGTTCTAGTTGTTTGCTTAGTTTGCTTTTGTTTTTGTTTTAGGTGTGGCTGTTAGTAACTGCATTTGCTGTCACTTTACTGTTCATATTTTTTATCTGCTTTTTCTTAGATAAATCCCTTTAACATTTCTTATAATAACTGCTTGGTGAATATGAACTCCTTTAACTTGACCTTACCTGAGAAGCACTTTATCTGCCCTCCCATTTTAAATGAAAGCTTTGCTGGATAGAGCAATCTTGGATGTAGGTCCTTGCCTTTCATGAGTTGGAATACAGTGATCCCTCACCTATCCCAGGAGTTACATTCCAGAGACCCCTGCCACAGTTGAAAATCTGCAAAGTAGCGGTGTTATATCTATTTTATTATTTATATATATTTTAAGGCTTTATAAACGCTTCCCACACTCCTATAAACCTTTCCCATTCTCTTATAAACACTTCATATGCTCTTAAGTACTTTCTACACTCTTAAACCTATGTAATTTTAACAATATATAAAGTTCTATATGGGTACTCACCAGTGAAGTATACTACAACTTGAATGAAGAAGATCATGAATTATGTAGCTGTGTAGTACTGATGGCGATGAAGGTGATGATGATGAGATGAATGTACTGCACAGCCAAGAAGAGCATTACAGCTCTTCTGAAGGTACCACTTCATCAGGCACTTCATCAGGTGGTGCAGTATCTTCGCCCTGGGCCATAACTTCTATTTCCACTAAAGGCATAGATGTAAGTGATCTCTTCATCCGAGTGATGAACATAGTTATGAGGAGATGCTGGTGCTGCTTTTTATCCACAGAGGCAGCCTCTCCATGCAGAGAAATGCTCTTGAGTCCAAAGCATCTCTGAAATTTGTCAGACCAGCCCTTACTGGCACTAAATGGGGTTGGTCTGGTGGGAGAAGCATTCGACAGTCCTGCTTCTGCATCGTCATCCTTGTCTTCATCCTCATCACTATCGTGAACGTCTGTGCTTTCTGCAAAACTATCATAAAGTTTCTTGGCCTTCATCTGGATGGTGTTGGTACCCAGTGAAATATTCTTCTTCCTGCAGTCATTTATCCACAGGGCCAATGCAGACTCCATCCTCACAATGGCCTTATTGCGGGGAGTGACCACCCTCTTTGCAGTCTTATTAAAAGTAATTATTGCCATAGACCTAATATTATTCTCATCTCTCTTTATGTAACCAATAGTAGATTCGTTGATCCCATAATGGCGGCCTACAGCTGTGTAGCTTTTGCCTTCCTTTAACATGTCGAGAAGTTCCACCTTTTCTTTGATGGTAAGCATATTTCTCTGGCACTTAGGTTCATTGCCAGAAACCTTAGAAGGTGCAGAACATTTGGGTGGCATCATAGGGCTTGAAATAAATTCAAACTTTTACAAAAATTTCACAAAAACACAACACCACAGAGCAATAGTACACGCAGCGATCAGACGTCAATATGAAGTGGACAAGGAGAGATGCTGACCGAGCCTATGGGCACAGTATGGGAGAGCAAAGAGACTGATGCTATGGTCACTGAGCCAATCAGCACCCAGGTTACAGAACACAGTGCTGTGGTTAGTTGCCTTCCATTCCATCAGCCAATAGTGTGCAGTGTACAATCTCTTGTTGGCAAACTTGAGCAAACGGTAGTGGCATACTGCATTTCCATTGTGTACAGTACAGTATTCATCCACTGATGAAATGCATACTGTATTTTATTTTAATTTAATATTATTTTAATATGTTTGAATTAACATTTTTATATTTTTTATAGTTTTAAATTTTTTAGGCAAAAATAATTAAAATAATAAATATTATATAAATACCTATATACCACAAAATCCCACAATATAGTGAAAACTCCATGATACAGAATTAGACATATTTAAAAAAAGAAATCCGAGATACAGTGAAGCCAGTGAACTGCGATATAGTGAGGGACGACTGTACTTCTTTCCATCCCCTTTTTGCCTGTAAAGTCTCTTTTGAGAAATCAGCTGACAGTCTGATGGGAACTCCTTTGTAGGTAACTACCTTCTTTTCTCTTGCTGCTTCTAAGATTCTCTCCTTATCTTTAATCTTGGGTAATGTAATTGTGAGGTGCCTTGGTGTGTTCCTCCTTGGGTCAAACTTCTTTGGGACTCTCTGAGCTTTCTGGACTTCCTGGAAGTCTATTTCCGTAGCCAGATTGGGGAAGTTCTCCTTCATTATTTGTTTTGTTTTTTTTTTAAAGATTTTATTTATTTATTTTTAGAGAGGGAAGGGAGGGAGATAGAGAGAGAGAGGAACATCAATGTGCGGTTGCTGGGGGTTATGGCCTGCAACCCAGGCATGTACCCTGGCTGGGAATCGAACCTGGGACACTTTGGTTCCCAGCCCACGCTCAATCCACTGAGCTACGCCAGCCAGGGCTGTTCATTATTTGTTTAAATAAGTTTTCAATTTGTTTCTCTTTCTCTTCTCCTTCTGGCACCCCTATAATTCAGATGTTGGAATGTTTAAAGATGTCTGGAGGTTCCCAAGCCTTTCATCATTATTTTGATTTCTTGTTTCTTCATTCTGTTCTGGTTGAATATTTCTTTCTTCCTTCTGGTCCACACCGTTGATTAGAGCCCCACTTTCCTTCCCATCACTGTTAGTTGCCTGAATATTTTCCTTTATTTCACTTAGCATAGCCTTCCTTTTTTCATCTAATTTGTGACCAAATTCAATCAATCCTGTGAGCATCCTGATTACCAGTGTTTTGAACTGTGCATCTGATAGGTTGGCTATCTCTTTGTCACTTAGTTGTATTTTTTCTGGAGCTTTGATCTGTTCTTTTATTTGGGCCTTTTTTTTTTTTGTCTTGGTGTACCTGTATGTATGAGGGGCAGAGCCTTAGGTGTTCACCAGGGCAGGGCAACCAACGTTTCTGCGTTGTAATGCTGTATGTGGGGGAGGGGTCCAAGAGGGAACAATGGCGCTTGCTCTGCTCTCTGCTGGATTTCAGTCACTTCCCCCACTACCTACAAGCAAAGTGGGCCCTTCTGGTGCTGATTCCCAGGTGGGTGGGCTTGTGTACATTCTAGGACCCTGTGGGTCTCTCCAACACACTGTTCTGTGAGGCTGGGAGTTTCTCCCATTGCCACCTCTTCTTCCACAGGTGTTTTCAATGGGTGGTTTGAGGCTTTATTTCTCTGTGCTGCAACCCGGGGTTGTGAGGTTTGTTTTGCTCCCCAGGTATTCCTCCCAGTTTATCCACATGTGAATGTGGGACCACCTTCTCTACCCACCACCACCTTGCTGGTCCACCAGCTGCTGCCTTGCTGGCCAGCTGCAGCCTTGCTTGCCCAGATCCATAATCCACCACTTTGATGGATCTGCCAGCTGCCACCTTGCCTACCCTGGTCCTCAACTTCAGCTTTGCTGTGAGTCCTCTCCACCCAGCTGCCCATCTCTGCCCCTCCTACCGGTCTGGATGAATGTTTCTTCTTTAACTCCTTGATTGTTGGATTTCCATACAGTTCGATTTCCTGTCAATTCCGGTTGTTTTTTGTTTTTAAATTGTTGTTGTCCTTTTGGTTGTGTGAGGAGGCACAGTGTGTTTACCTATGCCTTCATCTTGACTGGAAGTCCTCTTGTGATTGATTTCTAATTTCATACCATTATCATCTGAGAAGATACTTGATATGATTTCAGTCTGTTTAAATTTACTGAGACTTGTTTTGTGTCCTAACATGTGGTCTATCCTAGAAAATGTTTCATGTGCCTGTGTATATTCTGCTGCTTTGGGATGAAATGCTTTGAAGATATCAATTAAATACATCTGATTTAGTGTGTCATTTAGGGCTGCCATTTCCCAGTTGATTTTCTGTCTGGAAGATCCTATCTATTGATGTCAGCGGTGTCTTAAAATCCTTTACTCTGACTGTATTTCTGTCAGTCTCCCTTCACGTCCACCAAGATTTGCTTTACATATTTGGGTACTCTTATGTTGGGTGCATAAAAGTTTACAAGGGCTATAGTCTCTTAGTTGGATTGCTCCCTTTATTTTCATTCAGTGTCTTTCTTTGTCTCCTACTATAGCCTTTGTTTTACAGTCTATTTTGTCAGATGTAAGTATTGCTACCACAGCTTTTTTTCATTTCCACTTGATGAAATATCATATTTCATTTCTCTACTTTTAGTGTGTGTGTATCTTTCTCTGGGTCTCTTGTAGACAGCATATATATGGGTCTTATTTTCTTATCTATTCATATACACCATATCTTTTGATTGGAGTATTTAAGCCATTCACAGTTAAAGTGATTATTGATAGATAAATATTTATGCTATTTTTTTCTTTTAACTATGTTCTTCTGTTTCCTTTCTCCTCCTCCTCTCCCATTGCTTCCTTTTCCTCCCCCATCCTCCTCCTCCTCCTCCTTCTTCTTGTCCCTTTGACATTTCCTTTAAAACTGGTTTGATGGTAACAAATTCTTTTATATTTTTCTGATCTGAGACGCTCTCTTTTCTCCTTCAGTTTTAAATGATAGCCTTGCTTGTTAAAGTAATCTTGGTGGTAGGTCCACGCTTTACATCACTTTGAAAGTTTCATGCCAATCCCTTCTGGCCTAAAATGTTTATGTTGAAAAACCAGCTGATAGTCTTATGGGAGCTCCCTTGTAGGTAACTAATTGTTTTTCTCTTGTGGCTCTAAGATTCTTTGTCTTTAAGATTTTTCATTTTAATTATGATTTGTCTTAGTGTTGGCCTCTTTGAGTTCATCTTTTTGGGACTTTTCTACTTCTTGGACTTGTGTGTCTTTCTCCTTCACCAGGTTAGGAAAGATTTAGGTCATTCATTCTTCAAACATTTTATCAATACCTTGCTCTCTCTCTTCTCCTTCTGGAACCTCTATAATGCAAATATCATTATGCTTTATGTTGTCTAAATGTCCCTTAAACTATCCTCATTCTTTTTTAAAGTCTCACACAAGAATTTTTTCATTTAATTGGTTTTATAGAGAGAGGAAGGGAGGAACAGAGGGAGGGGGAGAAAGAGAGAGAGAAAGAGAGAGAGAGAGAGACAGAGAGAGAGAAATAGTGACATGAATGAGAAACATTGATCAGTTGCCTCCTGTATGCACCCCAACCAAAGACAGAAACCACTACCAAAGTATGTGCCCTGTTTGGGGATCAAACTCACAGCCATTTGGTATAAGTGACAACACTCTCAACTGAGTGAACCACCCAGGCATAGCATATGCTCATCCTTCTTAATTTTTTTTCTTTTTGTGCTCTGATTAAGTGGTTTATTTTCCTGCATTCTCTTTCAAATCATTGATTCAATCCTCTGCCTTATCCAACCTACTGTTTATTCCATTCAGTGTATTCTTGAGGTCAGGTGTATTCTTTATTTCTGTGTGGTTCTTTTTTATGGTATCTGTGTCTTTTTTTATGCTGTTGTGGTTCTCATTAAGTTCCTTGAACATTTTTATAACAATTACTTTGAACTCTGTATCTGTTAAATAACTTGCCTCCATTTCATTAGCTCTTTTTCTGAAGGGTTCTCCTGTTCTTCCATTTGAGAACTATTTTTTGTCTCCCCATTTTGGCTTCCTCTTTGTGTTTGTTTCTATGTATTAGATAAATTTGCAGTGACTCCCAGTCTTTTTGGGGTGGCCTCATATAGTAGGTGTCCTGTGGGACCCAGTGATGTATCTCCTTGATCTCTGATATGGGTGTTCCAGGAATGTCCTTTCTGGGTTATGTGGGTCCTCCTATTGTAATTGACTATTGATTTCTATTTGCCAGTTTGTGTGGGGGATCAGCCCTCAGTGAAAGCTGTGCTAAGAAGGAAATTTATAGCACTATAGGCCTATCTCAAGAGGTGAGAAAAAAATCTCAAACAAAATTATAAGTTTACACTTAAAGGAACTGGAAAAAGATTGCTTCTTGGTCTTTTGGCTAAGATCAAGTGTAACTGTTTGTATCAGGAACTGGAAAAAGAACAACTAACAAAGCCCGAAGTGAGTAAAGGGAAGAAAATAATAAAGATCAGTGCAGAAATAAATGAAATAGTCTAAAAACACAATACAAAAGATCAATGTAAACAAGAGCTGGTTCTTTGAAAAGATAAGCAGTGTTGATGAACCTTTAACCAGACTCAACAAAGAGAGAGGACCCAAATAAATAAAATCAGAAATAAAATAGAAGAACCACTGACACCACAGAAATAAAAAAAAATTGTAAGAATATGTTATGAACAACAATATGCCAACAAATTGGGCAATTTGGAAGAAATGGATAAATTCTTAGAAACATACAATCTTCCAAACTGAATCAGGAAGAATCACAGAATCTGAATATACATATTACAACTAGGAAAACTGAAGCAGTCATAAAAAAAATCTCCCAACAAACAAATGTTCTAGAAAAGATGGTTTCAAAAGTGAATTTAACTAAACATTCAAAAAAGAACTAACACCTTTTCTTCTCAAACTATTCCATAATATTCAATAGGAGGGAAGTCTCCTGAGCTCATTTTACAAGTCCAGAATTATCCTAACACCAAAGCCAGATAAAGAAACTACAAAGAAAGAAAATTATAGGCCAATATTCCTGATGAAAATAGATACTAAAATCCTCAACAAATATTAACAAATTGGATCCAGCAATACATTAAAAGATCATACATTATGATCAAGTGGGATTTATTTCAGGGATGCAAAGATAGTACAATATCCACAAATCAATAATTTTATATACCACATAAAGAAGATGAAGGATAAAAACCACATGATCATATTAATACATGCAGAAAAATCATTTGACAAAATCCAGCACCCGTTTATGAAAAAAACTCTCAGCAATGTGATAATATGGAGAACATACCTCACCATAATAAAAAGGAAAGGAAACCATCAACAAAATGAAAAGACAACCCACTGGGTGGGAGAACATATTTGCTGATACACAAGAGAATGGCTTAATATCCAAAATTTATAAGGAACTTATAAAACTCAACACCATAAAAACCAAAAAACAACCCAATTAAGTAAGGGCAAGGGACCTGAATAGATACTTCTCCAAAGAGGACATACAGATGGCCAACAGACATATGAAAAGGTGTCAGTGTCACTAATCATCAGAGAAAGACAAATTAAAACCACCATGAGATATCACCTCACACCTGTCAGAATGGCTATCACCAATAAATTAACAAGTGTTGGTGAGGATGTGGAGAAAAGTTAACACTTGTGCACTGTTGATGGGAATGCAGATTGGTGCAGCCACTGAAGAAAGCAGAATGAAGTTACCTCAAGTTATTAAAAATGAAACTGCCTCATGCTCCAGCAAATACACTTTTTGGAATATATCCAAAGAAACCCAAAACACTAATTTGAAAGAATGTGTGCACCCCTATGTTCATTACAATGTTACTTACAATAGCCAAGATTTGGAAGCAACACAGTTCCCATCAGTATATCAGTGGATAAAAAGAATGTGGTACATTTATACAGTGGAATACTACTCAGCTGTAAAGAAAGAAGGAGATCTTACTCTTTCCGACAGCATAGATGGACCTAGAAAGTATCATGCTAAGTGAAATAGGCCAGATAAAGACAAGTACTATATAATTTCACATATATGTGGAAGCTAATGAACAAAAAAACTAACAAAATAGAAACAGGTTCATGGGTACAGAGAACAGAGTCATAGCTGTCAGAGAGGAATAGGGTTTGGATTTGGGTACAAAAGGTGAAGAATTTCAGCAAAGAAAAAACTCATAGATACAGACAACAGTGTGGTGATTAAAGAAGAAAGGGGCAGTGGGGGGGTAGGTAGAAGAGGGTAGAGGAGGGGTAAATGGTGATGAAAGGAGACTTGACTTGGGGCAGTGAACACAATACTACATACGGATGATTTATTACAGAAGTGTATGCCTGAAACCTATGTAATTTTATTTACCAATGTTACCTCAATAATTTCAATTAAAAAGTAAAAGGAAACAAAATTTTACAAAATGAATAAACTGTAATAAAATAATTTGTAATCAACCTGATTATGGACATGCATAGATTTAGACAAAACTACAAAGGTGGTGTGGACATGACTCAAGTTTGAGAAACATTATACTAAATCAGTTTTTGGCAAATTATGGACCTTGGACTAAATCCCGCTTACCACCTGCTTTTCTAAAGAAGATATTTTTGGAACACAGCCACACCTTATGGTTTATTATTGCCTATGTCTGCCTTCTCTTGCACTGGCAGAGTTGAATAGTTGAAGCAGAGATGGTATGGCCCCAAAAGCCTAAAATATTTATTTCTAGTCTTTGACAAATAATTTGCTGACCCCTCTACAGGTTATACGACTAGAGCATTAAAATAATTAACAATCACTATAATCATGACTTTTTAAGGCAAAGATATATTTAACAGCCAAATTTGTCCTTTCACTGTATTGCCCCTTTTCTGTATTTAAGACAGTTGAGTGCCTTTCTGCAGATCTAGGTTATTCCCAGACACCTAAGCCTCCAGGCCATGTGAGACACTGGGCTATTATGAGAGGTTCTTTGTTTACTATTTGACAGGAAGAATTCTATCTTCTCAAATTCTGTTTGATCAGAAACACTGTGGCATAAGAAAGGAGGAGATGAATTACTGAGTCCCTAAAGCTCCACTAAAGATTACAGTAAAATTTGTACTTCAAAGGATCCTGGTAAAGGAGAGAAGGTCAATGGCTTTGACTTCTTAATGGGGATGAGGTAAGGATACTTGGTATGAGGCAATTGGAAATCATCATTCCTAAATGAGCATTTGTAGGCCCGTGAGGGGACTGTTTCATCCAGTGGTCAAAGTTCTGCCATGCTCTGGTTTCATTTTCCTCTTTGGCTTGAATGTATTCTGTTTAGGTCTTCCATAGTCAGTATACTTGCAAGAACACGTTGCTCTTGATTACCTGTGTGTCCTTTGTATGGGTGGTAGGCAAACTATGCATTACTGCTGGTTTACATTATGAGCCCTTGCTATGTCCCATGCATTGTTGCCAGTGTTTGGCATCTGTTATCTCACTTCATCCCTACATTGAACCCATGAGGTTAGTCCTAGTATCCCTATACCATAAAGTAGGGCATGGAAGCACAGAGAAATTTAGTAACCTCCCCAAAACCACTTAGCTGGTATTTGGCAGAGTGCAGATTTCAACCCAGAATTTGACCCTACCTGAGCCTGCTTCTGTTCTGACCTGGGCACCCTGCTGAAGACAGAGTGTACTTAATGTCACACACCCTGCTCAGGGGGTGGAGTCTCCTTTGAAGAGGGTGAATGATCTTAGTGTCAATCCCTGAAGAAGAGACAAAGGTTTAGGCAGGAAAATGGGACTAGGAAGGCTGGTCTTTGGTTGGAGGAGGAATTTCTGTCTCCACATTTCATCTTTTTCTCTTAGGACTAGCCACAGTAAGCCACTTCCTGTGGAAACAGGGCCTTGAAGCCTGAGAAGAAGTAATACCTTAAATTTTAAATTGGAGAGTTTTAAGTTACTTTGTAAATTTTTTTGTTAATCTTTTACAAAGTCTTGTTTAAATATCTTTGCTTTATTTCACTTGTATTAAGAGGAGAAACCATGGTTCATATGAAACCAGAGAGAATGATGCATGCTGACTGTGAGGATAACATTTTTAGCATAGATAGCTAGATATTAATAAAGGAAGAGAGCAAAGGAAATCAGATAGTATTAAGCATAATCAACTAGGGAGCATAAACCTGGTTGCTTCCCTAGGAACTTACAGCTCTACATACCCCTCAGAAAACCACCTGTCAGTTCCCCAGATCGCTAAGGGAAGGGATAGAACAATAATGGGTGAGGTAAGGAGAAGTAAAATAGGAGCTAAAATGACAACCATGGAGGCCAGTCAATCTAGCCTGGAGAAGAGATAAAATTGGATAAGAGACACAACCTTAGAAGATCTACAGAATGAATTGTGTAGGGGGTGGACCTATCAGAAGCCCACAAAAGCGTGGGAAGTTGATTGGTTAGTTTGAAAAGTGCACCTGGTCCTTTCCAAGTCTGAGATAATACAATCAGCTTAACAAAGACAAAGGCTTTGTTCTCTCACCAGGTAAGGGATACTTTGTTCATTTCTGCATTCTTTCTCCATAGCAACCATGTGGGACTAGCGACCACCTGTAGTCCTGGAGGCCTGAGAGCTCTGAATGTGGGCCCCAGCTGAGATGCAGCCTATAAAACAAGATAAGCTAGCTAGATGGTGCAAAAGGATGGACTGGATTAGTCTTGGCATGGCACAAAATTTCTGGACACTGGCCTTATTTCTGGGCCTGTCAAAGGTGAGATTGGACTTTTTCATGGTGAGAGACAGAGATGCAACACTAGAAACTAAGTGGAATTTCTCTGATTTTGCATCTGGTGCCACAAATAAATCTTGTCACCAGATCTCTTCCTTTGTGGGTCTTCTGGAATTCTTTCTTCACAACACCACAAGAACCTCACTTTCACCAGCAACATCACTATAAGAACAGGTAGAAAATCCAATGGTGGAATGTGACTTTCCATAGACCAGTTGAAGTTACAGATCAGAAACTTCTGTGATGAACTCATCTCAATCACTTGCATTGCATAACTTGCATTTCATTGCATTAGGGAGTGCAAAGCTCTAAGATGCAAAAGTCATAATGTGGTTCTCATTTTGGGGAATGTTTCAATCTGCTAGAGAAACAAATATATATATGAATATATTCATATATAAGTATTTATATATTAATATAATATATACACAGCATATGTATTAGCCATAATAAAATGGGATAAATTTCATAACAGCAGTATAAACAAAGTGTATATTTATGGGGTTTCTATCAGTTGTGCTTAAGTAGGGTATCTTTTATATTTAAAAAAAAAACAATGACCATGGAGTTTTTTGGAGAGGGAGACATATTGGAGAGGGAGATGTACAGGATATTTTAGTAGAGGGAAGTCAGGGAAGACGAGACTTGTTGGTTACCCATTTGGCAACCTGAAGATCAATTTCCATGAGAGGCTGAGATAAAATCTAGTTAAAATGCTTTCGTGAGAGAATGAGCAGTGAGAAAGTAGAGACTGCAAGTATGGAATCTATTTCTTGAATTTTTGCTCCGAGGGAGAGCAGAGGAAAGTTGGGAGATGTTTTATTGTGTTTTAAAATTTTGTTTTTATTTAAGTATATTTGTCAGCTGACTAATCTAACCAAGAGAGAAAGCTTGATGATACAGGAGGTAATCGAATTACTATAGGAGCACAATCCTTGAGCTTGCAGTGATTAGATACAGTACACAAATGGAGGAGTTGACCTTATAACTGGAACACAGATGTTTACTCTTAAGAATAGGAGAATGTACAAATGTGCAAATGTCACAATTGCTGGGAAGCAAAATCTCAATGGATTGAGAAATGGTCTGGAGAAGGGCAGTTTAGCACCTTATTTTATACATTACAATCAAAGGAGGAGACAGAAGGAGGTTACATGAAATCTGCTGGTGATAGATTAAGGAGGCAGGAGAAAGCAAAGTGGGAAAAACTTTGGGATTAGGTAAAAGGTAAAACGGTAAAGACATACTTCTTTTACATAGGTTGGTAAAGGATAGTTAACAGTCAATAATTAACATGATAATAACAATGAGAAGATTTGTGGTCTCAGCTCTGGTGCAGTGGTTGTGCCTGAGGGACAGGGGTGGGGGTGGGGTGGAAGTTACCTTGACATTACAAAGTTATGTTATCATAGATGCAAAAAGACAACAGACAGGCTCAGTTCAGGTAAAGGCTGACCTTTGTTAGAGAAAAATACAAACCTAGCACATGACTACCTGCCGTGAATTACTTTTAGTTAATAAGTTTTAATTTCAGAGCATCCTTTGTGGTTACTTTAGATCACTGAGTTTGTAAGACCACCCACAGTCCTCCCCTGAGCTTTTCAGATTAATATGGAGCCTCTTTTCTTCCACACAACCAATCAGCACAGCCCATGAGTCCAACTTTTTTAACCATCATGATTAATAATTTTTCCCCTATATAGTCCATCCCCTAGAAGCCACTAAGGAGCCAGGTCTTTGAACACTAACTGGTTTATCTGGCACTCCAGGCTTGGCACTGACAGGACAAAGCCAGCACCATTTGCTATCATGTTTCCATTTGCCAAGCAGGCCTGTGACCTTGTTAAGCATGATTGCCACTTTACTCTTCTGAGCTAATGTCCCCAAGACTGAAAAATTACTGGAAAAGCAAAAACAAGGTAAAAAAAAATGCTCCCCACAGCCAGAGGTAAAAGATAACATTGGAGCCAACTGCAGCTTATGCAAAACCAGCCAAAACCTCCGGTGTTGCAAAGCCCCTAACAGCCCAGCAGCCATACTATAGCACCCCACTTCCACCTTTCATAAGACAATAAAAGCTCAAAGTCCCAACCGTTTGTCACTAGTGCATTTCTCTGCATCTAGCCCCTTTCCTCTCTTGGAAAGTGAATTAAACTTTGCTCTTTGCACTTTCCTGTCTGTGAATTCTTTCACAGTCTGTGTCAACAGCCACCCTAACAAGCACCATTTTCTCAAATAACAAACCCTAACTTTTTTTTGGCTGCAAATTCCTGTTTGCATTGGATTGTCCTTTGATTTGTGTAGGTAACAGGGATTGTACAAAATGGAAAGTTTTTCTAGGAAAAATGGCATGGGAATATTAGCAAAAGAAAAGATAGAATTATTTTTAGATCAGAACATCTTCTTTTGGGGAGAAGGGAACTGCAAGTGTTCCATCATGAAGACTGTGTCTTCCTAAAGTGGATTGAGAAGGCTGTTGTGACAGATTACTTTACCAGTCTTGACCAGAAAATTCTGGACTGGTTGGTTAAGATTATATTTTGGGAGAAGCTGAAACTGAAATTAGATAAAATATTAAATCTAGGTTTGGTATTCTGGGCTTTTAGCATAAGTGATATAATTTTGGGCCTATGGTTTTCTTTTTAACAAAACTCATTTGTGCAAGTGCTTTTCAGCCTTTGGTCATGTCATCCTCCTAATGTCCCAGAGATTAAAGCAAGTCATTTGGCCAAACCCAAAGTCAAGGGGTAAGAAAGTTCAGTCTACCCATGTGTATGGAGGAGTGGGAAGACGGAGTGAATATTTATTCATGATAATTGAATCTACCACATTGACAAACTAGTAAGACCTATGAATGACATAGGAATATCAAAATATCTAATGATTAATATGTAAAAGTCAACTAACCCTGAAAATCTCAGTTAGTTGCTTTTAACTAAACCACAATTTCCTTAGTTCTAAACGTGAACTCTAAAAGAAAATATGTAAGCATTAAAATCATATTTCAATGTAATATGGAATATATTAAATATTTCTATGTGATTTAGATTTTTTGCTTTCTTCTCATTCTCTTTTGTAGTTTTTAAATTTTATGACATATAACTGGTCATACCCATTTCAAAAATGAAATGTTATAAAAATAAATGTAACTAACTTATTTGAACTTTCAACCAAAGCATTAAAATATCTTGCTCTTAGACTTCATTGATATTCAATTGATAAAAATAAGCAAGTCTATTTTATTCCTAATTAATATTTCTAAAGTTAAATCATATCTTACTTGTCAAATTTATAACAGGGCATATTTTTAAAATATGCTGCTATAAACATGCTAATGTAACCATTCCTTAGGGGCCATTGACTAATGAATACATCCCAGAAGAAAGCAAAGACATTTTAAAAGATGAAAGACTTGCAAATTTCTGTTTGAAAATTTTAAGCAAATTACTTTAAGATATGCTTGTCTGTTATAAAATGCATTAAGAGTTCAGCTGTATAAATCACTTAATATACTATGCAAAGTAATCAAAAGAATCCCTTGGGCTAATACAAGAAAGTTACTAATATATACGTATAGGTATTTTATTTATTTTTATCAAATACTTGGTAATGTTATCATCACATATTGTTATTTTTTTCTGTGATGATGCTTTTGTCTTAATATGGATGATGTCCTTTAACTCTGAGATAATAGATAAGAAAGAGAATTAGAAAAAGAAAAGGGTTATATACAACCATAAATCCAGCAGGAGATATTCTGCTAGTAAATTCTTCTCTCTTATTTACACTTCTATAGACTATGGTGAAATGGATTTCTCACCTTTTGTTTCAACAACATGGAAATATGTTGGGTACCAGAACTCTTCCTTGGTAGAACTCCGCGAAGGTCAGTAAATTGTTGTACAGGTCTGTTTGTAACAGTCTTGTAGTCTTTAACAGGTTCAAATCATCTGTATACTCTCTGGAGTACAAAAATTAGAGTCCACTAAATATTCTCAGCCATTAAACTTGGGGCCTCATCTAGCACATCTGTACTCTCCTTGAAAAATGTCCTTAATAGAGTCACAGAGCTTTCCTGAAAGATGCAATTAGGAGGGTATCTTACTTCTCCTGCTAAAAATATATGCTTGAAACTCTCCTGCAGCAGCCTGAGAGAGGAGGGTAATAGGGCATGGGGAACAAACAGACTGTGGGCCTTTTTTCAAAATGCCACTAGACCTTATTTTCTGACCCCAAGCCCTGGAACTTGCCAGAACCAATACTAAAGTTCTGTTATTTCCTCCAGGGAACCTCTAGAAATTGTCCAGACCTGCCACTGTGTTTAGATTACTTTTAAAGTCACTGAATTTGAAATTGCCAATAGTTACATTGTGCCCTCAATTGATGTGAAAATATTAAGATCATTGTGTTAATTAAAATATCCTTGGACACCTGCACTTTCCAAAGGGTGGGCTAAGGAAAGTCTTCTGTTCTAGTGAACAGGTTTGTGATCTCAAGTGACCCAAGATTATTTAGGTTCCATTCACAGACACCTGGGGGCTTCCATCTTCTCCTCACCCTGAACCAGTACCTTCTAAAGTTGTCATTAAAAAGAGCAAAAAATACCACCACAAATTATGCCTCTTTGGCATATTGTTCATTTTGAGTTGGTTATTTTTAAGAAACAGCAGACACAGCAGAAGCTCTGAAAACCGAGAAGTTGCCCTTTTGTAAGAGACATTTACATTTATAAAGAAAATATTCATTTGCAAGGGTGTCTCCCTCTCCATACCAAAAAGAGGATGACTCTAAATCTGTAGAAACTCTTACCTTGGAAAAGGCAAGACTTTAAATATGCACAACAAACTTGTCCTTATTTGCTGTGCTTTTCCTGGTAACCTCCCATAACTGGCCTCTTCTCCCAACCTCCCACATCTTTTGTCTTTAGCTGCAGATGATATTTAAGGTGGTGGCTTGGACCATTTCAGGATTACTCAGTTTTCCTTGGTATTGTTGGGGTACAAATATTTTTTCCTCCTACCTTTCTACATTCTCCTGGCTGGCCAATAATCAAATTAACATGAGGTAGATTAATGGAGAAAAGTAATTAAATGTACTATGGATATACATGTGGGAGTACCATGAGAATATGAGACCCAAAGACACATTGGGCATTTGAGGCTTATATGCCATTCTGGAGTTAAAGGGGGCAGCTTATGTGGTTTGTGACTTCAAAGGACAAAAAGGCATTTCACAAAGAGATGGAAAAGCAAATGTTTGGTAAATGTTTTCTGGGCCATTTTAAACAATGAGACAGAGAGAGGACTCTGAACAAATGTGTCTTGCTTGTTCCCTGTCTATCATGCCTAGTTCATATTAAATTACATTTACCTATGATGATGTTTCCATCTTGGAACAGTTCTTTATCTAAATGCAGTTAATGGAAAGTTTAAAGAATTTTTCTGAGTTCTTCACTTCTTAAAAATAACCAGCTTAAAACAGTCAATATCCCAAAAATCATGTTTTAGGTTAGCAAACTTTTCTACCCATCAGTATTTACCATACATACTGGAGGTATACGTGTTATTAAACTTCTATTTGTTTTTCTCCTGTTTATCTGTCTTTTTATTATTGGGTAGGAGTCACAGCCAATAACCTATAAGGGTAGAGAAAAATATTTTTCCTCTCCTACATTAAAGACCTTTCATCTTTAAATATCACACCATATATATATATATCCCTTTAAAAGAGGAGGCAATCGACTTCTGGTCAAAATGGTAGCATAGGCAGACATGGCTTGCCTCTTTGCACAACCACATCAAAATTGCAATTAAAATATAGAACAGCCATCACTTAAGAATGTCAGAAAGCTGAATGGAAATCTCACAACTATGAAATTGAGTTGAGTGGAAGTTTGACAACTATGGAATTAAAGAAATCTCATCCAACCAGATGGGTTCGAGGGGTGCAGATACAGAATGGACTGCTACTACAATAACAATGATAAAAATTCAGAAGGGATATCTTGGGAGCAAGGATCCCAGACCCACACCAGGCCCCCCAGCCCAGGATTCAAGTGCCAGAAGATAAGTCCCCACAACTTCTGGCTGCAAACCAGCAGGGATTGAGTCAGTGGAAAAAACTGCTGCAGCCATAAGCAGTTTCTCTTAAAGAACCCACGCATGAACTTACTCAGACTCACTCCCTCTGAGTTCCAGCACCAGGGTAGCAGCTTGAAAGGCATTGGTAGTATACAGGGAGACACTGAAATGCCTGGCATCAAGGGTAGCAGAGGCCATTGTTCCTTTGTTAACTCCCCACTCCCCCTGTCCCTCACCTCCCCTCCCCTGACCCAAGCCACAGAGCCAGCAAGCTTATGTCCTATCTGAGACTCCATAAACCTGGCTAACACTGTTTGACCTGCTATGGAGATCCACAGAGTCTCAATTTATAGGCCCACCCAAGCTGCTTTTCCATAAGAATGGCTGGTCTTGGCACCTAAATCCTATCAAACAAGAAATAGCTGGCTTCAGTGAGTCCTAGTAGCAGCAAGATTAGATTCACATCTTGGTTTCTCGTGGGAATCTCTAAGCCCAGCACAAGTAACTGTCATCTCAGATTGCTTTAGGGTTCAGGCAGGGTGCCCCAGGCAAAACACAGGTGAGGACTGACCTTGGCCTGTACCACCTAGGAAACCCCAGGGCCAGCCCACCCAGTGGACAGCTATAGACCACATAGGAGCACTACCACCATGGCCCCATATAGCCAGTTCTATGCAGATTGTGGAGGTTGGTGGTCAGTGGTCAAGCCAGTCTTTGCAGCTGAGTGGCCTGGGTAAATCCCTCCCATTGATCAGCCAACAGCAACCAAATCTCAACTACAAGAGGAGGATCTACTCAGCCCACATGAAGGGCACATCTTGGGTACCCAGCTTGGGTGATAGGGGAGGCCATGCCACTGGACCCTACAGGACAGCTATTACATTAGGCCACACTACCAAGATATGGAGTCAAAGCAGCTCTATCTAATACATAGAAACAAACACAGGGAGGCTACCAAAACAAAGAGACAAAGGAAGATGAGACAAAGACACATGGCCCAAATGAAAGAACAGATCATGCTCCAGAAAAAGAGCTAAATAACATGGAGATAAGCAATCTATCAGATGCAGAGTTCAAATCTCTGTTAAAAGGATACTGAAGGAAAAAAAAAGGATACTGAAGGAACTTAGTGAGAATCTCAGCAGCATAAAAAAGACCTAGTCAGAAATGAAGGGTACACTAATTAAAGAACAATTTACAGGGAAACAATAATAGAGTAGATGAAGCTGAGAATCAAATCAATGATTTGGAACATAAGGAAGCAAAAAACAACCATGCAGAACAAGGTGAAATAAGAATCCAAAAACAGGATAGTATAATCAGCCTCTGGGACAACTTTAAGATGTACCATGTTTGCATCATAGAGGTGCCAGAAGGAGAAGAGAAAGAGCAAGAAATTGGAAATATATCTGAAAAAATAGTGAAAGAAAACTTCCCTAATTTGGTGAAGGAAATAGACATGCAAGCCCAGGAAGTGCAGAGTCCCAATTATGATGGATGCAAATAGACCCACTCCAAGATACATCCTAATTAAAAGGCCAAAAGTTAAAGATAAAGAGAGATTTTTGAAAGCAGCAAGAGAAGTTAGTTACCAGATGACTGCCAGATGGGAGGGGGGAGGGGGAGAATGGGTGAAGAGGTGAGGGGATTAAAATGTACAAATAGGTAGTTACAGAATAGCCATGGGGATGTAAAGTACCATTTAGGAAATGGAGTAGCCAAAGAACTTATTTGCAGGACCCATGGACATGAACAATAGTGTGGGGATTGCCTAAGGGAGTGGGGAGTGCTGGATGGAGGAGGGCAAAGAGGAAAAATCAGGACACCAGGACAACTGTAATAGCATAATTAATAAAATATAATAACAAAAAAAAAAACAAAAGAGGGGGAAAGCCAGCATCTGGCAAAGTATATATTTATTAAAATTAAATGCAAGAAAATGAGTTATGCTATCTAATATTTATACAGAATACAGTAAAATCATGAGAAGTTTTTTACATGTTGCAAGTCTATCAGTATTGGTACTCATATGTTTTAAGTAAAAAATGTTAGACAAACACATAAAGAAACAAAGAAACAGAGAGAGATAAAAAGAAAAAAGATGAGGATGAGGAAGTGTGTCATGCCACATACTTAAAACTAAAAATCTTGGAGCTCAAGCCCTTCTTATCCCTGTTTTGCAATAAATATCCAGTAAGTCACCAGCACCTACTTTTCAAATTAATGTTCTCCTATCCTGTTTGCCACAGTGTTACTCAGACTCTCAGCCTCAGCATTCCTTACTTGGATTATCACAACTGCCCAGTTTCTCAGTCATTTACTTTCCCCCCTGCTAATCAGAATAATCTTTCTAAAATCCATACCTGCTTATGATGGCTTACTCTCTGTTTTCAATTAATGCCCAATAACCACAAGATAAATCCAATGTGGGCATGGAATACATGTCTTTTCAGAACCTGACCCCTATTCCAGTCTCATCTTACAGCTACTCCTACTCTGTTCTCCATCATCATCCCAGGTGTTTATCCATAGGTATGGATAGAATTTGTTTATGAAGGATGGAGTTAACTATTCCCTTGTAGTACAGAAAAAGGGTATTTAATAACTTAATATCTACTCTCATCAATTAATTTGGGAGTAAAGAATATTAAGAGTTTCTTAATAGAAGTGCCTCCTGGTACTTAAGTTATATCTGGTGCATTGGGTGCATGGGAAGGAAGGAGGAAAGGGCAGTCTCATACACAATAGAGAAAAAACATAGCAAAGGCTAATGTCATTGATTAATGTGGTTTATGGGATAATTATTTATCCCTAATAAATCATAACTAAATCTTCCTCTCTAATTTGAAGCCAATTTTTAATGGAAAGCAAATTGAAGAGTCAGTTTACACATTTACATACTCAATTTTAAATTTACCTGCTTGAGCCCTGGCTGGCGTAGCTCAGTGGATTGAGTGCAGGCTGTGAACCAAAGCATCGCAGGTTCGATTCCCAGTCAGGGCACATGCCTGGGTTGTAGGCCACGGCCCCCAGCAACCGCACATTGATGTTTCTTTCTCTCTCTCTTTCTCCCTCCCTTCCCTCTCTAAAATTAAATAAATAAAATTTTAAAAAATTTTAAAAATTTACCTGCTTGATCTTTGTGTGAAAATTTTGTATTCTCATTTATTTGGTCAATAAAAATGCAAACAGAGATGAACACAAAAAGAGAAAGTTATTTTAAATCTAAATTCATATAGATGGCAACAAGGACCAATCCCACAGGAGAGGGTCATTTATTTATCAGATAGTAACTGATCACGGTAGGGGCCCCAGTGTTTGGTTCTGTGTCCAGGTGACTAAATTCCACAGGGAGAACCAAGGAGGAGTAGCTAGAGTCGAAGACCAACAGCAGAGGAAAATCCCTACCAAAAAAAAAAAGATGAAAGAGATAATGAGATTCTAAAAAGCAGCATCAGCGGTAGGAAAAACATATCCCATTGTTTCTGAACAATGTAGGTTTTCTTTATACCGCCTCTTTCACTCCTAGCCTCATAGCAGTTGATATGTAAACCTTGCACTTACACTCATTTCCTTCAAATACAAAAAATCTTATATTTGAATTACAAAGTCTTGGTTTCCTAAGGGCTTTATCATTAGCTGAAACAGGAATCTGCTTTATTTTAAACTTACGCAGTTATGTTTTTCATTCTTTTACTCACCGTTTTTCCAATTTCCTTCCAGCTTCATAAGGAGAGTAAAAATTGCAATGGTGTTAAGAAAAGCATTCCATAGTGTTAAGTGAACACCAGATATGCAGATGACTATCTATCTGAAAGCCATTCAATGTTTTGTTTAAGATTTTTATTTAGATAAAGCCACAGCTTGAGAGATCAAGCTCTTCTACAAGACAAGTTATCTCAAAGCTGAAAGTTACAGAACTGAACTGTGTCTCTGGAACATATATGACAAACCCCCATTAAAGAAAAAAAGTTATCATGAGTATAATTTTTATTATGAAGTAGCTTAAATAATGCAGAAACAAAACCAGTGATGTAACCGGTACCGACAGGGGTCTGTCTGGCCCTGACTGGGTCTGTGTAGAGTCTGCTGTAGTGTGTGGGTTCTTGGCCTCATGTAGGAAAGATTTCACACGAGCCCAGGTTGTCATAGGGTACAGCCAAGAGGGGGACCCCAAATGGGCATTTGAAATGGGGTCCAGAACTCAAGGTGTCCAGGAGATTTTAAGATGTCTCCACCCCTTCCCCCACAGGTGTGGGTTAGGGGAAGGGGCACACAGAGCAGGAACATGCAGGGCAGCTTTGCAGCTAATCCATGGCATGGTCATTTAATGTACCTATAGCATTTGGCTGGGCACTTATATATGCTAAATAGCTATGGCCATGCTCTAGGCCAGGGGGATGGAAAGGGACCCCCCCCCCCCATCAAGATGTGACTGTGGGGCAGGTCCCCCGAGTTACAGCACCTGCCTGGGAGCTCAGAGAAGATTGGCTCCATGACATGGGGTCACACCTGCCCAGACCCACGATGGCGACCAGAAAAGCTGGAAAGGACAGCAGAGTTCTGGCATGTGAGGCTGATTGTAGGAGGAGTCAGAAATGGGGCTACAGAGGAAGATTGGCACGGGGATTTAAACCCAGACATAGCAGCCATTGAGGGGAGAAGCATGTGGTTTTGGCTGAGTGGGGACTCCCATGGCCCTGGGAGAGAGGACCATGTGCCTTTGCCAGAGTGGAGACCCCTGCAGCTTTAGAAGGGGGAACTACCACCCGGCTTTAGCAAAGATCCTGGCGACACAGCTGAAGGTGCCAGGAACCCAGGGAGGTCTCCCAGTCAAGATGGAGTACTAACTGGGAATAACCAGAGGACTGCCTGAGCCATGAACTTCTATTTCCTTTCCTGAGATACGGTACTCTGGACTGGGCAAAAAGGGAATGAAGGACTGTGTCTGTTTGTGGGTGTTTTAAGAGACTTTAGAATTTTTGATGAAGACATTAGGTCACTACTTTAAGTTTGTATAGCATTAAATAAACATTTCCTTTCCTTTTCATGAATCTCTGGCATTGAGAGACATCTTTCCTCTGGAGGAGAACATAACAGACCTGGGGGCTTCTTTCAGTAATAGTGTATCGTCCCAGGCCCCCCTTGTTGTGCTCTGTAGCAAGGTGACTATGCGGTTACCTTTATTAAAGCTGAAAACAATGAAACAAGGAAGGCTTAGCATAAAGGAAGCAACAGGAGAGCTTAGGCCAGGCTGCCTTAGCTCACTGGGAAGTCAGAGTAAAGGGGGCTTTGATGACAGGTTCTGGGGATTAGTTTGGGACAATCTGCCAAATGCCCATTGCTTCAGAGTTCAGGAGACATGTGCCTGTGAAAAAAGAAGTTGGGAGTTGGGGGAGAAGAAAGGAAAGGAAAATGGGGCTGGCTACTCCCCAGAGGGAGAGCGCATACCTGTGGATCCTTTGTCTTAAGACTTTTATTTCTTTCTTGCAGGCAAGACTCTTAGGGGAGGTCTCAGGGGAGGGTTTTGGTAGAATATTTGTCAGTTCTCCAGGCATGTCCTTTTAGGGTCATGGTCTCCACTGATTGGTCAGTGCCAGAGCTGGGGGTGGTCATTAGTCATTGCAGTTTGTTCTGGTGGTGGCCAGTTGGTTTTGCTGCTTTTCTGGGCCTGGAGCTGAAACACAACTGAAGCCTAGATGTTATCCCCAAGATGTTATCTCCAGAGAGGAAAGGTCAGAGGAAGAAAGGTTACTTTGGAGGTGAGGTTTCTGTTTTCCCAGTTTTTCCCTCTGCCAGACACTCAGGCCTTCCACCATGGTGACCATCTGCATGTGGCTGCATATTGGGTGGCCATTGTGTTCAGCTATCTGTCTCAGTTTCACTATGCTGCTTGCTGAGTAATTTTCCTAATTTCTCACTATCCTTTCTCAAAACCTTTCATTTATAGCTCTTACACAACTATATACTGAAACAAATCTATACATTAATATAAACAAACCATAAAGCAATAACATTAGAAATAAACTGTGACTGTAATGTAACTAATGATGCTTCTTTGCTGAAAGTCAATTACAAATATTGGGTCTAGTGTTGGAAGATGTAGCTCCCAATATTGTCTTCTATTTGTCTGTTTCTATCCACTTGTTCACATAAAGGTATTTCTATAATTTGCTAGTATTAATGCCTTTGAGAATCTTTTATTTTTGTTGTTACCTGAGGATAGCCAAATCTGAGTATTCACAAAAGCCAATTTTAATGAGATGGTACCAGATAATTCTATACATATGTTATTTTCTTCCCATGAAGATAAATTCAGCATTTGGTGTTAATGAAATCTACTTTGGTTGGTTATCTACTTCAATTATTATGCCACTTGGTAACACAAAAGTGTGCTTGGCATTGCCTTTGTTCTATTCCAGCTCCAGGATAAACCAAGGGTTGATAAAGCAATAATGGACAGTTTTAGGCATTCAGTGAACAGTTAGTTAATAGTAGCTAACTAATTATTTTTCCATGAGATGAAATTTAATACAGCTGCTTTAATTTCTCCTTCAGTGTTAGGAGATTAGAATTTAAGGAAGATTAGAGAAATTGAGTTGTATAGAAATTGAGTTTAGAGAGGTAAAGTATGAGACTTCCATTAGATTTCTACTTCCTGGAAGCAGAGGAAATGGAAAGAGGTAAATATCGACTATAACTTCAAAGGAAATGTCATAAGACTTGATTATTGACTGCATATTAGGTACACAAGAAGGGAGAAGGTGAATTACTCTTACATCCTGAGAGTTTTTGAATAAGTTTAAATCAGGGGGTAAAGGAGTGCTTTTGTTGTAGGTAAACAACAGTAAACAACAGTAAAAAGATTAGGGTGAATCACAGGATAGGCTGAATATTAGTTAAAACATTTACAGCAACATTTTCCCAAGTGTATTATTTAGTGAGAGGCTAAAACACAAAGCAAAACAAACAAGTCAAAACATGTTTTGAACCTGAAGACTTTGGGAAATATGCACTTTCTGCCAAGCTCTTGGAGCTCACAGTGAGTAGCAGGTAATAAAATCTCTGACAGGTTCTATAGTAAAGCAATTTCTTGATGTTGTTTACCATCAAAGTTTCTCAAACTTTGTGAATGTGAATGTTTTTATTTTGAACTGTTAATTTAGAGGAAAAAGAGCAACAAGTTCAATATGCTCCAGGAAAAAGGAATTAACTAAATTAATTCTTAATCTAAAAGTTTTGAAAGTAAAAAATAATCTTATGTATTTTCTTCTCTTGGTCTTTAGATATCAAAACCCTTCATGTAATAATTTGAGCTATTCTAATATACTTAAAACACTATTCTGGAATTTCTTTCAATTTTTTTTAAATTTTAATTTTGTTTCAACTGAACTCAACTGAAATATTTTGAATATAAGTTAGGGCAAACAAGGAAACTATAGGTATAATTTAAAATGGGAGGCCTTTAGTAATCTTAAGTGTAATAGAAAGCTTAAGAAAATATTTTTCAGGTTTTAATTTTCAAAAACTGTATGATTTTATAGGTTGAATTATGCACCCCCCCCCCAAAATGAAATTTAAACCCTGAGTGCCTCAGAATCAGATCTTGGGACTGGGGTCATAGTTAAGATGAAGTCAATATGGAACAGGTGGGACTTTAATCCAACATGATTGGTTTGCTTCTGCAAAGAGGGAATTTTGGACACAGAGACACAGAGACTGGCCATGTCACAATGGAGGCAGAGAGTGGAGTGATGCCTCGATGAGCCAAGGAATGCCAAAGATTGCTGGCCAACACCATATACTAGAAGAAGCAAGACAGAATTCTCCCCTACAGATAGCAGAGGGGGCACACCCTTGTCAACCCTTGTCAACGTCTTGATTCCAGACGTCTGACCTCCATGGCTGTGAGACGATAAATTTCTGTTGTTCCAAGCAGGCCAGTTTGTGGTACTTTTAATGATAGCACTAGGACACAAATGTATATGGTGTAGAGCTGTGCTACTCAATAGTAGCTACTAGCCACTTGTATCTGTTTAACTTAAATTACATAAAATACAATATAATTTAAAATTTAGTTATTCAGGTATGTTAGCTACATTCAAGTTGCTCATTAGTTACATGTGGTTATTGGACCTTGCAGACATAGAACATTTTCAGAATGTTCTAGTGAACAGCACTGGTATAGGGTAAATTTAATTTTCAAATTATTTCTCAGCATTCAACTGGTTTACTGAAGAGGCCTGTTCAAGAAAATTTGGCATTGGAAAAGAAAACAGTTTTGTAGAAAGGCCATTTTAATAGCTAACTTTGATCACTGGCCTTTTCCATTTTGAGAAGATTTTATTAACCTCCTTAAACTATGTGGGGGCAGCAAGTTGCCCCCTAACATAATTTTTACCATTAAGATAACCATATATCCCAAAGACATAATTTGTGTGGTAAAATTTAAAGTCTGCAATGTATTTATTCTAAAAAAGTCCACTTAGCTGCTTCAACAAGAGGCATTCACTCAGACTATTTTTCAAGTTTTTCGAAGACTGATGGTTTCTAACACCAGGGATGACATGAGGTATGTATGCAGCTTTCAAAGTAATATGTGACTTTCTGGATTAACACAATTTTGACTAAGTAAATGAAATGCCACTCTGGCTTATGTGGCTCAGTGGATTGAGTGCTGGCCTGCAAACCAAAGGGTCACTGGTTCAATTCCCAGTCAAGACATATGCCTGGGTTGTGGGCCAGGTTCCCAGTAGGGGGCACTTGTGGGGCAACCACACATTGATGTTTCTCTCCTTCTCTTTCTCCTTCCCTTCCCCTCTGTCTAAAAATAAATAAATAAAATCTTTAAAAAAAGGAATGTGAAACATCTTGTTATCTATGTTTTCTATTTTATGTCACCAAAAGAAAACATCATTTGATAAGCAATCTGGGGTTATTTATAGATCACCTAGAAATAATATTAAGAATTCATGTCTCTGAAATGGAAGTAAACACCCGATAAAATTAATGGAAATGTGGTTACCCAATAATAGTTATAATACATTAAAATTGATTTTGTAGTCTTGAGTAACACTGAACAAATATTTTTAACACTAATCTCAAAATATTTCTATGAAATTAAGTGAATTGACTCTGAGTGTAGTTGTCCTCTAGACTCTGTGTCTCAGCTCTCAGACAGTCCTGGAGACACAGTGTCTGCAATCAGTATTTCCAGAGCTAATGTTCTGGGTGATACGAAGACAGAATCTGAAGAAAAAAATGGGGATGGGTTCACTTAAAAATCTGTACAAGTACTAAAAAAAAATAAGGAGGGACAACATAATGCTCATCCCTAGAGAGAATAAAAAACCAATGGTGATTAGATTATGCAGCATTAGGAAGATAAAAGTAATAGGATGCCTGTTTTTTCTTTTTTTGGATATTATTCTTCCTTGTCTAATGATACAACCCTGACCTTTCTGAAAGACAAATTAAGTTGCCTAAAAAGAAGGTTGAAATGGAGTTTCATTCCAGTCTTTTACCAACTGTGTGGCAGATGCATTTAACTGATTTCATCTACGAGCTGTAGATAATGATAACAACTACTATAATACCCATATAGGATCATTGTGGGATTAAGAGTATAGGTGCTATAGACTGAATTGTGTCCTCCCAAAATTTGTACATGACTGTCTTTGTGTTTGGAGATAGAACCTTTGGGGAGTTAAAGTAAAATGAGGTCATAAAGGTGGGGCCTTACCAGACGACAGAGAGGTTGCCCTCTGTCTTCCCTGTGAGCAAAACAGCAAGAAAGCCGGCCTCCATCTTCAGGCCGGAAAGAGAGCTCTCACCAGAAACTGATTCTGATGGACCTTGATTTTGTACTTAAGTGAGAAAATAAGTTTCTGTTGCTTAAGTCAGTCAGTCTATGGCATTTTGCTACAGCAGCCCGAGCCAACTAGCACAACAGAGTACCAAGGGGTCCATGTTAGACTTGTTCATGTTTTAATCCCAGGGCATTTTCAGTGCCTGTTTTACAGTAAGTGCTCAATAATCTTTACTGAATGAATGATTAAATCAACAATACAAAAGTTAATAATTACACGTGGAGTTAAATTCTCTGAGTGAAGCTGACTTCAGAACCTTTCTCTGGGTTCCTTATTGGATTGCAAATGTTAGGCAGCATGTAAGTAAATTCAGTGCATTATCAACCCCAGGTTTCCTCCTCCTCCTCTATCCTTTTTCTTTACCCCATCAGTCTGTGTAGGTGCTTATAGGATGGAGCTGGGGATCTAGACTGCCTGGGCCCAACTTCTGGCTCTGCCACTTGTGGCTTTGGGCAAGATGGTCAACTCTCTTGTGTACCAGTAATAGCATATGTAAAAATGGAGACAATAGTAGTGCCAACTTCATCAGGTCACTGTGAGAATCAAACAAACTGGTACATGTCATGCTTAGAAAACAAATGTTGAGCTCTCATCAAGGTTAATACTTACCAATTGTTCCTGTTCACACTTTAACTTGAGACCTTATATCCCTTTCCTCTTCTGAAACTTCAACTATACTGGCTCTTTCCCACCAGCCTTTTTATGTGCACAAATCTCCCACTTCAGAAGATTAAAAAATTCTTTCTTGACCCCTTACTCTTTTTTAGCTATAGCCCAGCCATTTTTTTCTCTAGTTTATAGCTACTCTTCAGACAAGTTATTTATGCTATTGTCATCATTTTCTCAGGTTGTACTCTTTAAGTCTCTTCTATCATCTCCCATTCTTGCATACACTTCCTCTTCCCAAAAACCTTAAATGGCTGACAGTGTCATTCATTCTGTCCTTAATTTGATTTAATTTTAAACTGAATTTGATGATACAGAACATATCCTCCCTCTCTTCCTCTCTTCTGTTATCAGAGATACCACGTACTCTGGATCTCTTGCCTGTCTGACCATTTATTCTCTGCATCTCTTTCAGCTTCCTCTTCGTTTACTTTCTTAGGTCCCCAGGGCTCTGAATCTTCATTCACTTCTCCACCAATTGCACCTGCTTCCCTTGCACAACCATCCTACCACCATACACAGTCTATTAAATATCTCTCAAATCTATGTATTTTAGCCCATCTCCATTGTCCCAATCCTGGTTGAGTTCACCATCATCTTTCATCATTTTGTATAACAGCCTCATAACTGGGCTTTCTCTACCTCTAATCTTGTCCTCTCTAACTTCATTTTTCTTTTAAAAATGCAATTTGGACCTGTCTTTTGCCTGCGTACACCATATATATATATAACTTGCCAACTCCCTTAGCAAATGTGGTCTTCCAAACTGTAATGTGCCCATAAAGCTTTAAGACCTGTCTCTTGCCTACTGCTCTGGCTTCAAGTCTTACTCATTTTTCCATCACTGTCCTGAAACAGGCACAATGGGTTTTGAGTTTCTCAATGCTTTGATACTTACTCTTGGAAGAACTTTGAGCATGCTAGACCCTCCATCTAGAACTTTCCTAGCATATTCTTCAATCTAGGTGGCTGCTCCAATATTTCCTACAATAGCATCTTCCTGCTGTTTAAAAACCTGCATCCTATTATCTGCATCCACGATTCCTTCCTTCTTTCCTTCCTTCCTCTCTCTCTCTCTTTCTTTCTTTCTTTCTTTCTTTCTTTCTTTCTTTCTTTCTTTCTTTCTTTCTTTCTTTCTCTTTCTTCTCCCTCTCTCTCTCTCCTTAATCTCTTCACCCTTCTCACTGTTTTAAATGTGCATTCCTTTGATTAGCAGTGAAGTTGAACCTCTTATCATTTGTTTATTGACCTTTCTTGAATCATCTTTTGTAAACTTCCAGTTCATATTATTTTCCTATGGATCACTTTTCTCTTTCTTCTTGTTTTATTTTATATAATATATTATATGACATATTATATACATTATATATAGGTTTGGCCAAAAAGTTTTTTTCCCCTATAAGATGGCTATAGTAGTACTTAGTTGTGTTTAACTTCACTTGAAAACATTTTCTTAGATTATATTATGACAGCTGTCATATCAGCATGCATTTAAGAAAATCAAAATTGGTGAATTTTTGTGTAGCCATTTTAATATTGAAGATGGAAGAAAATATACAACATTTTCGGCATATTGTACTTTGTTATTTCAAGAAAGGTAAAAACACTGAAATGCAAAAAAAGATTTGTGCAGTGTATGGAGAAGGTGCTGTGACTGACTGAATGTGTGAAAAATGGTTTGCAAAGTTTTGTGCTGGAGATTTTTCACTGGATGATGCTCCATGGTTGGGTAAATGAGTTGAGGTTGATAGTGATCAAATAGAGACATTAGTTGAGAACAGTCAAAGTTATACCATGTGAGAAATAGCCGACACAGTCAAAATATCCAAATCAATAAAGTTTTTGGTGAAAATGAAAAATGTATCTTTTACAGAAGAAACCATATGAACTTTTTGGCTAACTTGCTACATGGAAAAAAATTGTCTATGTTTTATTTACCTCCAAATGCACAGTACACATTTAAATATCTGTTGAATAAATGAATAAAAGAATTCTCCTCAATTTAACTTCTGCTTATTTTCATTCCTTTAGTTCAAATGCTTTGCTCCGTATGATGACTAATTATAAGTACCAACCTGACTTGGCTGCCCAGATGTTTGGATATTTTAGAGAACATGTTTTGGATAAGTTTAATATTTAAATCAATAGATGGAGTAAGCAGATTTTCCTTCCTTGCATAGGTGGGCCTCATCCAGTTAGCTCAGGGCCTGAATAGGACAACAACAACAACAAAAAAATTGAGCTTCTCTGTAAAAGAAGAAATTCCTCCTTCTTTGAACTGAAACCAGTTTTTGTTTTTGTTTTTTTCTTCCTGTCTTCAGACTCAAACCAAAACAACTCTTCCTGGATTGGAGCAAGCAGGTCTTTGAACTAGAACTATACCATTGGTTCTTCTGGGTCTCCAGCTTGCAGACTCACCCTGAGGATCTTAGGACTTATAAGCCTCCATAATCATGTACGCAAAATCTCTATCTATCTGTCTATCTATCTATCTACAATTCTATCTATCTATCATCTCTTATTTATCTGTTTTCTCTGGAAAACCATGACTAATACAATCTTACAATAATATTTGGGGTTAGGAATATAACAAAAATCAATCAGGTTTATAGATAATAACTATGTACCACCTGCAACTAGCAGCAACCTCCTAAATTTAACTAATTTTGAATTTTATTTCTCAGTTCAAAAGTTACCAAAATCCAGAATGTTATCAGCAAAAACTGATGAAAATCAAAAAGCATAACAAACTGTACACAGGCAAATTAGTCTTTAGGGGAATAATATGTACACTGCAACAGATGCATGTAAACATCAGGTTTTTAAAAAAATTATATTCAGAAGTAAAGTTTTAAAGAGTAGTTCTCTAAATAGCCTACAAATTAAGAACAACAACAACAACTGTAATGTAGCTAAATTCTCTTAGAGAACAACCTGAGTTCTGTGCCTGGAAAACAGAGTTGCTGAGCAGAGGAGAGGAGAATATAAGAGGATTAAGTAATTATCACCTTTTTCCTGGGCACATATTGGGTCTTGTTTATGTTTTATAAATATCTGCTGAAATCACATGTTGCCACTTGGTGACATTCTTGCTTCCTCTACTGAATTATGTCTGACATGAGAATTCAAATAAGTTCATCAACAAATAAATTTCTGAGCACGTGCTCTGTGCAACTTCTTTCCTAAATGTGGAGAAGACACGGCATAACATAGATCTGCTCCCAACAGAAGAAAGTAGGAAAACAGGAGGAGCAAAAGAAATTGTTACAGAACAACAAAGCAGGGGGGACCTGGGATGATATACTATTGCCCAAAAGAAAACCCTAAGTCTGTTATGTCCGCCATCTGTAGGAAAGATGTCTCTCAGTGCCAGAGATTTGTGAAAAGGAAAGGAAATGTTTATTTAATGCTGTACAGACTTAGAGTAGTGACCTAATGTCTTCATCAAAATCCCAAAGTCCCTTAAAACACCCACAAACACACACAGTCCTTCCTTCCCCCACTCTGGGGTACCGTATCTCAGGAAAGGAAAGAGAAGTCCTTGGCTCAGGCAACAACCCCCCCCCCCGCCCCCCCCCCTTTCTTCCCAGTAATCTGTCTTGGCTGGGAGACCTCTCTGGGTTCCCGGCACCCTCAGCTGTGTCACCGGGATCTCTGCTAAAGCCAGGTGGTGGTTCCCCTACTAATGCTGCAGGGGTCCCCACTCTGGCAAAGGCACGAGGTTCTCTCTCCACTGCTCCAGCTGTGTGGTCCTCTCTCCCCCAGGGCCATGGGAGTCCCCACTCAGCTAAATCCATGTGGTTCTCCCCATAAGGCTGTGTGGAGGGGGAACACCACTCTGTCAAAGCCGAGTGGGGATTCTCTGCTAAAGCCGCATGGTGATTCTCTCAGGGCTGCAGGAGTTCCCACTCTGCCAAAGCCACGTGGTTCTCTCTCAATGGCTGCCATGTCTGGGTTTAAATCCCCACGCCAATCTTCCTCTGCAGCCCCATTTCTGACTCCTCTCACCATCGGCTACACTTGCCAGCACTGATATCCTTCCAGCTTTACTGGGCTGCCATCCTGAGTCTGTGCAGGCTTGGCCCCATGTCATGGAGCCAATCATCTCCAAGTTCCCATGCAGGCGCTGTAACTTGGGGGACCTGTCCCCCAGTTACATCTTGGTGGGGAAGTTACTTCCATTCCCCTGGCTCAGAGCATGGCCACAGCTATTTAACATATCTGTGTAACCAATCAAAGGTTATAGATATGTTAAATGACCATGCCAGAGGGTAGCTGCAAGGCTGTTGCTATGAGAAACAGCTCTGAATGGCCCTGCTCCATTTGTCCCTTCCCCCAACCCACATCTAGGGGGGGCACGGTGAGGACATCCTAATATTTCCTGAATACCTTGAGTTCTGGACCCCATTTTAAATGCCCATTTGGGGTACCTTCTCTTGGCTCCACCCTGTAACAAAATGAAAAATGAATGGCAATATTTCTCTTCTTCACTCTACTTGCTGTCATTTTCAAAACTAATCATGAAGGATGGGAATAGCACAGATTTATGCCAACTATTTTTGTTTGATGTGTACGGGGGCATAAAGAGGACTCACTGGCTTAATGGCAGTTCAGTGGTAGCCAGAGTATTTCAATAAACAAAAATTCAATTGAAACAACAATGTGACTGAGCTGCTATAAAAGCTAATAATGCTTAATGCTGTTCCCCATTTGTAGAAATAAAGTGTAAGTATCAAAGCAGGTATAGTTTTACCATTGTATACTTTATTATACATTGCTGAAAGATCTTGAAGTAAGACAATCAAGACACACTCGGAAACTTTCTTCAAACCTTTGGTCCTCTGTTTAGTGGATGAAAAACATGCAAAAGTGAGTGAAAGCTACAGATATGGTCTTACTGTTAAGAACTTCCTAGCAACCAAAGTTATAGAACAGAGAAATAACTTGTTCTAAAACTTGTTGGCCTGGTGCTCTGAGTAAGCACAATGATCTCTAGCACTGGAAGTGATCAGGGGAAGGATGGACAGACATACCTGTCAAGGATGACCTGGAAGGAATTACTCTATTGGTTGGAAGGTGAATTGGATGACCCTTGGTTATTTACTCAAGCTCTAAAGTCCCATAATATTAGATTTTGATAAGTATCAGACTGTTTTCCTACACATTGGGTAGACATTTCAATGATAAAGTATTAAAACTTTTTTAACATGTCTAATAACATCGTTATATAAAAAGTAAGCTAGAAATTTAACTAAATTAATATCAACATAATAAAGTATATATTTTGGTACCCAACCAAATTTATGGTGCACAGTATTTCATAAATCTCAAATTTTCATTGTAATTAAAATATTACATGGTATAAGCACCTAGAATACTATTCATAAATCTGAATTATTTTAGCCATAGAAAAATAACACATGGGTTCTCTAAGGCTGTTGAATATTTTCCCTTTCACTGGATCTTATTTCTGCCTTTATTATTCTTTTGTTTCTATTTTGTTTTATTTGCTAAAAATATTATCATTATAAGTACGTACAATGAAAAGTTTTATAAAACTTTTGCTTTTAAGCACTTGGAATCTGAGTGCTTGTTCTGATGTACTCCAAGGAACTTTTATTTATTTTTACTTCTTCTCTTTCATCATTTCCAATAAAGAGTTAAGACTAAAACAGTCCTCCTTCAGAATTGTACAAGAGCATATTTAATGTAGTTTTTGTTCCCAAAAAGGAAGATAATGAAAATGATATGATATAAATTTTCTACATCTTCCTTTCAATATTATATTCTCCCAACGAATGTTCAAATATTTAAAATTTTGTATTTAAGAGCTTGTGAGACTACTTTATTTTTTATCATGGAGATTAATAATATATTAATAAAATATCTTGTATGTAATGCAAATGTCTGTGTGAATTCCATCAAAAGTATGGCTAGCTTCTTAATCTCATAAATATAATTTAATTTTATCTTGGGGGGTGGGAATATTGATTCATGGCATATTTCATCCTTTCTGGCCAGCTACTTGTTTTACAAGAAACTGTGGCCTCTCAGTGTCTTTCTTGATGCAGGTCTGCCAGTGCAAACTACCAGGAAAATACCCCGGCTGATATTCTGTTAGTAGACCTGAGTAGCCCCCGAAGGCTTTTTCCTGGATTGAACCAGGTTAAGACTCTCATGACCCAAGCAGGGTTCCTACTATTTAATCTTTACTTCCATACCTGCAGCCATTTTTTTCTGGCTTTTTAATTACTTTCAAGGCTTTCTTAAAATGCTGCTGCTTAGACTCAGTGAATGAAGCATCATTTGAAAAGATATCTGTAGAATGTAAGTATCATGGTAAAAGAATGAAATATTGATTTATTTTTAATCAAGAGAAAAGAATGTCTTAGAAAATGTTTCATGGCAATACACAAGCAGGATGAATGCTATATATTAATTCCTGAAACCTTTGAAAAGCTTTCTTCCTTTACTGATACACACTGGGGTGTATCAGCTCAGTTGTTTTAGTTTTTAATTTTTGTTTTTATAATTTTCACCCAATGATAAATTCATTGATTTTTTTAGATAGATAGAGGAAAGAAGGGAGAGAGAGAGAGAGAGAGAGAGAGAGAGAGAGAGAGAGAGAGGGAGGGAGGGAGAGCAAGCCCATGCAACACTGATGTGAGAGAGAAGAGAGAAACATGGACCGGTTGCCTCCCGTAGGCACCACGACTAGGTGTTTGAACACGAAACCTAGGTATGTGCCCCACCAGGAATAGAACTGGCAATATTTTGGTGTAGGGTTGATGCTCCAACCAACTGAACCACCTGGTGAGGCTATCAGCCAGTTATTGACAGTTGTCCCCTCAGTCTTTGCATGAAAAATACAATTAATATTTTCTGGAAAAGTCCAAGCTGAGTTGAGAAACCATCTGTCAGAAATACAACAAATTGTTGCCTTTTTGGTGAAAGGCCTCATTGTTTCTTTCAACTCTTAATTCTCCTTAAAGATATTTTTTTTTTCTAAATAAGAAAGCTGATCCATATGACTTTTGAGCTCTAACAGCATTGTTAAGAGGTAAGATGAAAATCAACCTTTCTGTATGTTAAAGACTAATCTCTCTCTGTCTCTCCCTTTCTTATCTGATAATTTGTTTAACCATTTCTGCAAAGGGAATTTTAAAACCAAATAAGGTATTCTCTATAGTTATCTCCTCCTTTACTAAGAGAAAAAAATGTCTAAGAAAAAAATTCTCTGTACACATCACAGATTAATTGCAATTTGAGTTGCTAGTGAATGGAAGCCACGGCCTGTGTGATGGTTTCATGCCTCAATGTTAAACATAAAAATGAGACCAATTCTAGTGAATAAAGGTCCACACAGACAATTGCTGTTTCTGCTGGTTCCTCTGGTACCAAGTCTAAGAATAGAAAAACAATTGGCAACACAACAGAACCATGTTTGGTTGCCATTTTTCCCTCCAACATTAGCTGAGGCATGTGTGTGATGGAAGGAGGTAGAGGGTGTTTCTTCTTACTTTCCCTCAGTAATAGAGCTTAGTTCCTTTAAGCACCATTGGAACATATGTTAAAGATAATATATTTAAAATTAATTTAAAAGGTAAAGGGTTTTAATGCCTCTTAATATAATAAAAAATTTATTAAAATGCTTCCAGATATTACAATGCAATGATTTATTTATCACTTCAAGCCTATATCATGAGTATAAATTCCTTTCCAAGTGTATTGATTTTTTTATGCATTTTGGAAGTAGAAAAAGAACTAAAACAGTCTACCAAAATTCTTCTGCACCATTCTTGTTAAACAGACCAGGGCTGTTACGTCAATAGGGACTATTTCAAAACAGTAATATTAACCAATTAGAAGTGTTTTATAAAGTAACAAAGGACAGGTCATATTTTTCTAAGCTGTGCTTTGCTGAGTTGAAATATTAAATATGAAATATTATTTATAAATATAAATACATTTAAATTTTTATAAATACTGGTATTTATAATAAAATTTTCAGAGTTAAGAACACAGAGTCACTGAAATGTCTGAAATATTAAAATGGGTCAGCAACCTTATTGGAGTCTTTGTACAATATAAGAACTCTTGTAGTTATTGTTAACATAAAAAACCTAAAAGGTTGTATTTCTTTTTAGATTCAGAGCTCAAATAGAGTTTACTTAAAATTTAAAGCACTTCTAGTAAGACATTTCAGCCTTGTATAAGTTAAACATGAAGCAAAAATCATTTTGTTACTGTTTTTTTCTTCATGTTTTTCTATTAAAAACTTTCTTAGACCGTAGGTGTTTAATCAAACTCAGAATAAAGGTTTCAGCAAAATATCCTAATTAATTTTCTGGGATATTTATCTCTTGCAGTGATTCACATTCTGAGTACTACATGAAATGAAAATAATTACATGTATTTTTTCCTAGCTTGTGATACGAGGTGTCTTACACTTTGGCTCTGGATTCTTATACTCAGGATTATCTCACTTCAAATGAGGAACTCTATTTCAGAGCACTGTTTGAATGCAGACTAACATCTGGGGACCAGGACAGGGCTGATTGTCAGTTATGCATCCTGGTGTTAGCTCCCTTGTTGTTTTCCATGGAATAAAATGCAACATGAAAGAGTGATGTTGCTACCAGCGTTTGACTTTTCTGCAGTTACCCTTGCATCTCTGATGGGAGAGGGAAGAGCAACACAGATTGTAAAGCAAAACCCATAGGAGACCCCAAATCACTGTGGTCAGTAGACAGAGGCACAGCAGTGTTGCTATTAAGAATGGACCTTGGAGTCCAGGTACTTGGACTCAATTCTCAATTTTGCTTGATAGCTGTATGATGTGGGAAGTTACTTAACATCTTTGCACTTCAGTTTCACTGTCCTCATCTGTAAAAGAAAGTTTGTTACAGGTTTAAGTAATTGTGTGCTAGTATACATTAGAATTAGAATTTTTTTTAAATGACAAAAAATCAAAGGAATGACTGGTCATATTTTTATACACTGTGTTTTGTTGAGTTGAAATATCAAATATTTATAATAAAATATTCAAAGTTAAGTACACTGAGTCACTGAAATATCTGAAATATTGAAGTGGGTTGTCAACCTTATTGGGGTCTTTGAATAACATGGGAATTTCTGTATGTGTTGTTAACATGAAGAATTTAAAAAGTTATATTTCTCTTTAGATTCATATATAAGTATGTATTACCTTAAGATATATTTACTTAAGATTATATATCTCTACTTAAGATATATCTGATATATGATCATTTAAGATATACATATATTTACGTAAGATTTTATATATAATATTATAGAGCAGTTCTTAGAAAGTGGTGCTACCTATGTATTACCTGTATTATATTACCTTATCACTTCTATATCTGAACTACTAGTGAGTAACTAAATGGTTCTTTTCCTGCTTTGTCTTTGAAGGTTCAAAGTTATAGCAAAACATTACTTGTAAGAAGTTGAGTAAGCACAGAATGAGAAACCCTAAAGCAAGGTGCTGAGTTAACAGACAGGATAATCACTCCCTGAATATACATTTATCAAGTTCTCTGCAGAACTTGCAGAGGGTCTTAACTAGCTTTTCTTTAGAGTGATATTCTAGAGACTGGCCGGATGAAAGCCATCATAACAACTGCCTCTCACAGCCTATTACTAAAACAGTAGCCTTGCAAGTAAATATAAGCTCATATAAATCAAAACACTAGAATTTGAGCTTCATAAGGACAAAGGTTTTGTCTGCATTGGGTCACTGCTGTATCTGCAGAGTATAGGCAAGTGCCTAGCAAATGTGTGCTTAGTAACTATTTCTTGAATGAATTGAGTGTCTGAAAGCCTTGACCTTCCTTTAAATAAGATTTATCTCTAAAAGTAAAACAAAACTAGCAAAAAGTAGCAGGCTTTTCCACTTCCTGACAGGTTTCTGACCCTGAGGATGCTGGCGAGCAGGGCTGAGGAGCAGCAGTGAAGGAGCAGAAGTGTAAGTAGGCACATGTAGCAAATATTTCAGAAGTCAGGGATCTGGGTACATATTCACAGGGATGTATGGTGTGGAGTGGTGCTGTGCTTAACTCTGATTCATGCCCACGTGTCACAGTGGAATTACAGATATTTTGTTCAGCATTAGCCTAACCTTAGTGTCTATACTTAACACTTGTTTCTCCCCATGGCTTATAGGAATCTTACCCATGACCAAGAATCATGAAGTAACACGTTTACTCTCTGCAAACATTTTAGCTTACTGTTAACAGTTTGTACCCAGGTTTGACTGAATAAAAAATTCAGTTTGACATGATCCATTTCACAGGCAGGGGTGATTATATAGTATTACTTATCATTTAGCTCACAACCGCAGGTAGTGGATTAAAACAATATAGTATTCACACAATTATATCTGACTTCAATCTAAAGGCATATTTATTTTTATTGCCATAGGAAACATTTTTTTTTGAGAAAAAAAAAGAAGTTCCCTTTTATAGCATGGGTAAGCAAGCGATTTGAATAGGAAACTATTCATTTGTGCATGTTGTAAGTTTTCCTAATTAGCTTTATAATGAAAACAGAAGTTATTAGTCATCCTCTGTTGAGCAATACTCAATTCTATTTGTCTTTTTTAAAATATCATAAAAACAGCAAACAACCTTAAGGATATTATTAATTAATTAGACATAATTTCTTAAAATGGTGTGTCTCATCTCATTTAACCTTGGAGCTTCCAGACATTAATAATGAGTCATTAAAGACCTATCATTGATTTATAATTTGAATTACACATCAGGCTTGGCCCAGGAACTCTCTGTGGGCCTAAAAGGAAACATGTTTATAAGTGAGCCATGGCAGAAATACACAAAAAACACATATCTGTATTCACAGAAGACAATTAGGCCTAATGCAATTAGGGTGAACATTCAAGTTCATTTTATTCCAAGGAACTGTTTTTACTCTTGAAGCTCCATGTAGAAAGGGTCCACTAGGGTTAAAACACTACTGATGATGGTATAATCTGGCTTGGCCCTTGGACATGTAAGGCAAACATTGTACATTATTACACAGTATCAAACATTTACATGGATAACATGGCATCTGATCAAGTTCACACTTGGCGTTTAAGGCTAACCCACGTTGGAAAGCGATCATTTCCAGGATGGAGATCAAATACTTAACACAGTGTCACCTGTCAGAATTGCTAGAAAATATTTATTTAAAAATCGATTCACAGAACGTTTTCATATTTGTCAGTTTCTTTTCACTTTGTGTGCTAGAGGGAGGCACTTTAAGAATTATTAACTGCAGTTTCAGGAGTACAAGACACTGAGTTTCAGCAGTACTTATGGCAAGGGACTAAAGTGAAATGGGATTAAAAAGCAAGTAAACACACCATTAAACCAGAAAATTTCAATAAATCTTGTAAAAGTCACTGATCTCTGATTTGAAGAATTTCTTCACCTAGGAAAATGAAATAGCAGCTATCACCGCCCCCTCCCCCGTCTCCGCCCCACCCCCGCCCCACCCCGTGCCCAAGTGAGTGAATCCCACAACTTGCCGATGTTAAGATAGAATGGTTTTGCTGCTGTTTGGGCTTGTAAGGTTTTTAAAATATTGATGAGTTAGTACTTTGAGTTGTGTTTCCAGAAATATGTCACAGTATATTATGTATAGGTTCCAAAGAGAAAAACTAAAATATCTAATGAAATACGTACGTTGGAAGAATTTAGTAAAACGTATAAAAATTTAAATGCTAAAAAAAAACCCACTCTGTTTTAAAAGAGTAAAAATAAATTACATTGGTTGGTGGGAATCCAGAGTTTTGGTTTTGTTTCTTTTTTAGTCAATTGGTATGTACTGCACGCGCCACAACACGTTGGAAAGTAGGTCCTGGTATACACTAAGGAATATCCAACCAGGTAAATACATCAGGGTGATGAGGCCCATGAAGTTGAGCGGGTAGTGGGAATAGTCCCAGGAACAAGCGCCGCAAGCGCGGAGTCCCAGACCCCAGGACAGCTCCCACACGTAGATGAAGATGACGTAGATGGGCACCCGCTTCCAGGTGCTCCAGCCTCGACTGTAGTGAAGGTGGAAATAGAGTTTTTCCACCATGAAACTGCAGCTGCCATACATAAAGAATGACCAGAGCGACGTGTGGCCACTGGTTGCCCTGTCCCTCTGCCCCAGCACGTTAAAGAAGAAGGTGAAGAAAATCTCATCCAAAAAGCCGTGCATTCCGTAAAAAAGAAAGCGGAGAAGGTCCGGCAGCCCCTTGCTGGGGGCTCCTTCGGCGCCCGTGAGGCCACGGGTTCTTCGCCGCCCACCACCAGCCGCCGCGGGGGCTCGGGTGCGAGGAGGCGCGAGGGACGCGCCCTGTGGCTGCTGCTGCAGCTGCCGTCGGTACCGCAAGCGCAGGAAGCGCTTCAGGAACACTTGCGAGTGGTAGAGCGCCAGTATGTACTGCAGCACCAGGTCCAGCGCCCCCGGCGCTGCCGCGCCCCCCAGCCCGCCGCCCAGGCCGAGCCGCAGCACCTGGCCCGCTAGGGTCTGCAGAACCACGTGCGCGGAGGGGTAGAGAAGAAAATTGAAGACGAAGGGGCTGGGGCAGTGCCGCTGTTGCAGGTACACCTTCTCCAGAGCAAAGTGGGTGAGCAAGTGCAAGAGGCAGCGGAAGGGCGAGGAGAAGCCCAGCATTCGTAAGTCGGGGCTGCGAGCGAAGAGCCTCGCGGAGGACACAAGCACGTCCAGGGTGGTCCCGTGCATTCCGTAGAAGTACAGACGCATCCAAGCGGGCAGCTCCGCGCCCTTGGCCGGAGCTTCAGCAGTGGACAGCGGCTCCGGGCGGTCAGCGGCAGCCTCGCCTTCCCGCTCGCTGGAGGCGGCCGGCCGCCGCGACGCACCGTGTCTGCACGCCAGACCCTCGCCATCTGCATCGCTGCCCGCCATGGGCTCCCAGGCTACCGCGGCGAGCGATCCCACGCCTCCGCCGCTGGGAGCGCGGAGCTGTGGAGCCGAAGGGTCGCGCCCCGCGCCGCCTCCCGGCCGCCGCCGGCCCCCGGGGGGCTCGCGGGGAGCTCCGTCCCGGCCGCGGCCCGGCAGCAGCCGGAGCTGGTGCGCTCCGGAGAGGGGCGAGCCGTCCGGCTCACGGAGTCCCCCAGCCGCGGCCCCGCCGCGCCCTCCCCTCCAGTCCGGGGCAAGGTGCCGCTGGCCGGCGCCCGCGCTCACCCGCCGCGGCCTAAAAGGCGCCAAGGCCCGGCGAGGGGCGGCGGCGGTGCCAGCGCTGCGAGGAGAAATGCCGAGGCTGGTACAAACCCCATCTTCTCCGCGGCTCAGCTCCACCGCCTCTGCCGCAGGCTCTGGAAGCGTAACGCGAGCAGCGACGCCCCTTCTGCCGGCCCTCCCCATGCCCCTCTCCGCCTGTCTGACCTCTCCCGCCTTCTCAGCCACCCTTCCCGCCCCAGCCCTCCGCCGCCAGCCCCTCGGGGGTCCGCTGGAGAAGGCCGGGCCCTAGCTCTCTGCCTCCTTCCTCCCCTCTGCACCAGGATCCCCGGCGGTGCGGGAGGCGTTCGCTAGGGCGGAGGCACGGAGTGGAGAAACACTGAACAGGTGTGACTGCTAGCTAAAGGGGTGTTCCCTGTGTCTCCAAAACCAGAGCCAGGAGTCTGGCTGGTGAAGACGAGTGGCCAAGTGCCACAGACCAGGGGCCGGGCCCCAAACCAAACTATAAGTGTTGTGTATTTACTGTTTTTATTCAAAGCCAGCTGTGTCCCAGTCACGGAACATGAACAGGAGACTCCAAGCCTGCTTACCCCAGTGCTCCCCTGCTTGTGAAATATTGCCAGGGGGCCTGATCCACTTCTTCATCCTCTCTGTAGGGCCAGTCTGCTTTCCTCGGTTAGTTTGCTCCCTGCCAAGGGCAGAGATCAAAGTTCCTCAGAATCAACGCAGTGATTTGAAGCTACTTGGCTCAGACTTTGTTGTGGCTGCGGCGCTACAGCCCTGCAAGAATAGTACCTGTGCTCACCCTGGCACCCCCCCAGTGCTGCTTTTCCTTCTTGCGGAACTAGGTCACCCCAGAAATAAGGAGTGAGATAGAGGGTGAGGGTTTTATTTTCGAGTTGGATGGGGGCGGGACACGAAATCCAGAATTTTGGTGTGTTGGGCTCCACTTTTTTTCTCCAGTATTAAATCCAGGCTTAGAATCTGAAGGGAGTTCAGTTACACTGATTAACCCTCTCCCCCGCCCCCAAATAGAAAGAAGTCAGGTCCACACAGGAACTAGATAAGTTCTCATCTGTTCTTAGATAAGGAGGTCAGACGTTCCCTTGATAGATGGCTAGGAAAGTTATTTTCTTTTGGAGAATAAATTTTCTGACAGCTTCTGTATTTCTACAGTAACATTCTCCAGTTACTTATTTCAACCCCTTACGTTCAACCTGTGGTTGCTAGTTTGTCTGTAAAGTAGATAAAAGGGAAATAAGTATAGTGAGAAAAAAATTGTTAAAGGGATATTAACACTTTGTATAAGGTGAAAGTATTGTTTTAAAAATTTTTTCATAGCATCGTTAGTGTGCAGCTTATTTGAAGAGTGCTTTCGGCAGTGGTCAAAAGTCAGTGGGTGAGTGCTATGATGCCAGGGGCAGAAGCGTCAGGTTGCAGGCTCACCAAACTTGCTGCAAAAGAAAGACAGGTTAGTTGCCCCAGTGCCTGAGTAAGTACAGTGAAGAGAAATAATAACACAAACATTTTCTGAGCACCTACTATATACAAAATGCTGTGTGGACTGGTAAAATACATGGCTGTAAGATTTACTCTCTAAAGTACATAACTAGGTGCTATCATAATCTATCATACCTCTGTAAAACCTACTTATGATTATTATTAACTATGATCAGCTAGTAGTACATACAAAATAAAACATTTCTTTGAGCCATTATTTTAGTAAATAAACTCAATCTTGGACCTGATTTTTCAGGTATTAAAAACAAATGTACTCTTTCTCCATAATTGCTCTTCAGTTGAGGGAAAGCACTTTGTGGTAACAGCATAAATACAGCCGTTCCAACGTGCATACATTAACTTGCAAGATGAAACTTGAATTGTTTTCAAGTAGTAAACAACTTCAAGGGCCCAAATCTTCTAATTATTCTACCTTTTCTTTAAAAATGCAAGGAAAACTTAATCTAAACTAAACTTCAGCTAAATCTATTATCCAGTCTAGTTCTTCTCAGGAAAGCTTCTTAAAAGGACCTCAGGAACAACAAAGCTGTCTGAGTAACATGTCTGTAGAGATGCAGCAGTTCATGTGGAGGCAGCATTGACCTTACTGTACTAGCCAGTTTGGTTCCATACAAACTCTTGCAACCAGAGTAGCCAATGTGACCTGGGAGAGATTTGAGAATTGGAATGATCCTTGGGAGGACTGTGATCATCTTTAGCCTAGTGTCCATAGGTTCAAGGTTGTAGTCTTTTATTTATTTATTTTTTAAAAGATTTTATTCATTTATTTTTAGAGAGAGAGGAAGGGGGGAGAAAGAGAGAGATGGAAATGTTGATGTGAGAGAGAAACATTATTTGTCACCTCCTGCACTTGCCCTGATGGGGGGTGGGGGTGGGAGCAAACCCACAACCCAGGCATGTGCCCTGACTGGGAATGGACCTGGCAACCTTTTGCTTTGCAGTATGATGCCCAACCAACTGAACCACGCCGGTGAGGGCTCAAGGTTGTAGTCTTTAAGATGCATGGAATGTAGGACCTTTCTTTACCACACCAGAAGAACAAAAAGAAAGTGCGTGGAGAACACAGCATACAGAAGAAACCTTACAGGAAGTTCAATAGGGTGAGGCATGAATGTAATGATAGAAAAGCTATGAAAGGCAGCAATCATATTAGCAGTAGATATAAAAACCTCTCTCATTATGGATCAAATTACAAGCACACACACATGCATGCACACACACAGATCTCTTACATACAATAATCACCTAACTATGAAGGAGCACATACATTCAAGAATGCTGGCTTCCTAAAGCTGAGTCTGTTATTTACCATTGGAAGGAAACTCTCTAACTTGACAAAGTTTTAATAGCTTCTTGCAAGGGGTGTGCAACATTATACTATTTATGAGGTTTTTGTATTCTTGTTTTTGATGGGCCTTTCAGTATTCAGGCTTGATTAGAATTGGTGAATGAATTATGATACCATGATTTAGGATTGGTGGATGTTGCCACACAAGGGTTTTAAAGTTAGGGTTTCAAACGTATTGGGAATAAATAGTAAACTTTTATCTCCCTGGGCCAGAGTTTGCTGGAATAGTGAAGTTGTGCTGATGAAGACAGTGGAACAGTAAAGTCACATTAACAAAGACAATCAAATAAAAAAGGGTTGACCATGTAGACGGTAAGTCGTGGGGGTGAATGGTCTTGGGTTTGCATGATCTAATGGTGATGACCAGTTTGGAATCCAAGAGGGGAATTGTTAGAGTAGGGATAGGCAAAGATAGTGAGGAAGCAAGACTGACACTGAGTTTAGCTAGAATGATGCTCATCCCCAGTGGATGTGGAAGGCAGGGGAAAGGAGGGAGGTTGATGGTTCAGAACTATAAAATATTTATATGCATAGATCTGTAGTTTCTTACACTTTATATAACTTTTTTTTAAAATTTTTTTGCCGTATAGTAAAGTTTCAAATTAAACAGTTCTTTCTATGTGTTGCTTAAACAACAAGGGAAGCAAATGGACAGGCAGAAGGTCACTGCTAGTGTGTGGTGCCAGATGTGGAACGATCCTTGAACAGGAGCATGCAGACTTGAATATGACCCTGTCAGAGGATCATCTTGGAAATCTGCCCTGTTGTTCCTATTGTATGTTTTTACAAAACTCTTTTTAACTATACTCTTTGAACCCCTCTTTCTAATAATCTGATTTGTGGGGAGTCAAACCAATATCAGGAAAGTTTCTTTTGGTCCCTCTTCCTGGTGTTTTGTTTTTACATGCTTTTATATTATTAATTTTAATGTCAGGGGCTTTCTTCAGTTCTTGGCACTCTTAGTTTTCAGCAGGAATTATTGCCTGAGCTGAAGCATTTTTTTCTATGATTTCACTGAGTGGGGCTCCTAAAGAACAGAATCTGAGTACATCCTTTCACTTCATAAAACATCAAAAGAGTAACAAGTTGTTTTGGAAAAGCTTGCCTAAAAATAACAGTTCACCTTGAGCAGTATTCAAATCTTTGCCTGACTCATCATAAGTGCTCCGGGGAAACGACTGTATTTCCCCTGCCCAGTTGATTTCATTCTGTTTTCAAAGCAAGTAGCTTATTTTGGATAATGATAGTCCAAGTACATCGGTTAAAAGTTTGCTGGTAACTTAGAGACTTTGTGAAGAGAGATGATCTCAGTTCGTGGATACTACTTATTGAGCACCTACTTATCAGCTGTGCACCTCACATATATTATTAGTAATTAACATAACTGTCCCCTTATGTTTTTTAAACAGATACTGAAACAGGCTCAGAAGAGTTGCTTGCTCAAGGTCTCAGTGTGTAGGTCAAAGGACAAGCTATGGAGCAATTTCTACTTGATGCCAAAGTTCATTTGTGTTACACTGTCACCTCTTATATTCTCATTTTAAAGCTATTTTAAGTGAGTTGTAAATAATAAGAAGATTTAGTAAGAAGAGAGATCAATTCTGTTTTTAGTTCTAACATCAGTCCTTAAACCCTTCCCAGTCACTTCTGCCCTTTTTTATCATGCATTTTATTTTAATCATTGATCTATACAGTCATTTCACATTCCTTTTTTTTTGTACACTTATTTTTATGCCATCTTTTCTACTGGGTTTCTTTATATATTAGAAAACGGCTATATACTTATACAAATGTGGCTATGTGCAAGGATTGGTATCCAATGTGAGAATAGAAGATTAGGTTTAGATAACAGGAGAAAACATATGCAAAGGTATGCCTGGAGACTGTTAGTACATGTTTCTATACATTGAAGTTAGGCAAGACCACACCTTGTTCCAGTTGCAAAAATCTGTAGTCATGATTGCCATAACCTGAAAACCTTGCCTTGGCTCAGTTCAATGACTTAACAAGTAGGTTTGCGTGTGTTTGTTTATTTGACAATGTTCACTTGTACCCAGTGGATCTCCAAAACCTATGTGAATATTAGATTTTAATATTTTCAACAGAAAAAAATATGTCACTAAGCATGATTCTTTGCTAGTATGCAACTTTGCAGAAAACTATCCAAGTTTTCAAAGTGTACTTTGGCAATGAGGTGTGGTGGGAGGAGGATGAAGGCAGCTGCACCAACATGTCTGTCAAAGGACACCAGTTATGGAATGGAAATCAAGTCTCATGAGTGCTTGAGTCCCACCCTGCTGCTTACACTCACTGAGCACTTATTGCATTTCAGGTGTTCTGCTGTGAAGTGAGGATGCAAAACTGAGCACCACATGGGTCTTATCCTCACTGAGATCATAGTTTAGGGGCCAGCTAATTTTTAATCATTGCGAGCAAGATGGCAAATTCTAGACAGAAAGAGGTGTGTACAGCACAGTAGGCATGGAGCTTTGTAAGGATCCCAGGCATTGCCAGTCTGCCTGGACTGCGGGTCCCTTCCACACAACTAAGAAGCCAACCAGTGACTTCTCTGATGTGCAGAGAAGGACAGAGCACAATTGTTTGTCCACTTTTATCCAAGTTTCTTGTCTTCTGATCCAGGGAATAGGTAATTTCCTATAAGTAATAGATCACCTGTAATCTTCTCACTACAGGTAAATAGGTAAGTGGTAAGTAGGAAGAGTGGGTTTTGGAGATGGGCATTTAAGTGGTTTTAAATCTTTTGTCATGGTAAAAAAATACTGCAGTATAAAAGCTTTGAATATAAGTCATTTTATTTATGTAGGAGTATATGTGTGAAGGATAAGTTCCAATAAGTGAAGCTGTCAGGAAAAAGGATGTGCACATTTATAATTTTGACATCCAGGATGGTGAAAAAGTGGGTCTACAGTTGTGAGTATGTGAAACACAGACATAATTCTTGTATTATTAATTATTATATTATTTTCCATCCAAACAATTGTAAACCTACTTTTGACCCCATCCTGTATATTGCCAAACTATTCTAAGAAATTATCCAAGTTTGCACTCCTACCAGCAATTATGAAAGGGTCTATTTCCATACAATCTTGCCAATGAAGATTTATTACACTTTTTGCTAGATGCCAATTTGATATGTGAAAGCAGTATCTCATAGCAGTTTAATTTTCACTGATTGTATTATGAGTGCAGTGGGGGTACATGTGAAATATAGAAGAACTATTTGTCTTTTATTTTCTGTGAACTACCTGTGAATATCCCTTTCCATCGAATTAATGATTTTTTTGTTTGCTTACTTATTAGCAGCAGTTTTTTTTAAATTAGGAAAATTCATTGTTTTATGTGTGATACAGCATACCTTTGGGTTTACATTTCATGTTCCCACTTCTGTATTAAACACATAAACAAAACATCATTTCTGATGATAATCTCTTCAAAACTTGTAAATCTTTTGCTTTATTTGTCTATTTCCATGTATGATACTGCCTTTCGGTTCTGTCCCAATAAAGTTATTTCTTCCTTGTAATTAGGTTACAATGTTGATTAATTTCACCTTCCCTCTAATGTTTCTTATTCCTGAAACATCTTTAGGGTACCTTCCAAAATTCTACTACTAATTTTTTTACTGCTAATAATAATTTAGTAGTAAATTATTAACATTTATAATTTTACTGCTAAGAGTACTCCTTTTCTGAAAAAAAATCTTTTTTACCCAAATAGAAACTATTTAACTTCTAAACTTCTAATAAATTTTAGAATCTCACAGTAGCATAGATCTCTCTTTTGAATTAATCATTTTGGGCACCCAGATTTTTCTAGGTGTATGTGATAACAAGCTGTACCCCTGTGCTCACTCCTTATGCCTAACCCATGGCAATTGCTGTGCTCTGAATTTACTTCTCCAGGATGGTGTACTCCTCCCTGTCTGCTGGTACTTTGGGTCTCTCCCAGGAAGAAACTACTGCACTACTCTTTCCCATGCCCTTCTTGTCCACTGATGAATTTTAGGGGATTATGTTCAGCCAAATACAAATTCTGAAAACATAAAGAACAGATTGTAATTGACAAACCCTTTGTTTTCAAGTTATTCATGTGGCTTTTCAGAAATAACACAAAGCTCTCTTTGTTTTTGAAATACAGAAAGAACCTCTTAACACACCAAGTATTTAAATCTACTCAGTATGATGGGTGGGCTAATGCGTGAATCCTGGCCGGATACAAAGGAATTGCTGTGAAAAACTCATTCTCAAGCCATATATGCTGCTAAATTTGCAAACACAAATAGCACTTTGGTTAAAGACTGTGGGGAATTAAAGAATGTTTAAAGATTTACAGTGAGAATAATTAAGGGGTTGGGAGACTCTAAAGAAAGGCATAAGCACTCATGGTTATTTAGCCTATAAGAAAGAAGTCTCCGGAGTACGTTAATAATGAGTTTCTGGGTCATAAAAGAAACATGGAAAAGGTTGTACCCAGGAGGGTCGTTGTCTAAGGATATGGGAAAAGGAGCACATAAACCATGAGTAAAGATATAGGTTAGAAACAAGTTAACACTTTGATTCAATACGCTTACTTAAAAATAAGACTGCACTTTTTTCTACACGTATTACAGTTTAATAATAAAAAAAGATTGATTCTTAATCTGTGTGAGATGACTTTGGAATGGTCAGAGAGTGAGAAGGGTTGTGTCCTTTGTCATCAGATTGCTTGGACTAAATCTTAGCTCCTTTGCTACCTGTTTGGATGACCATGGCAAACCTCTCTGCTTCTCTTAGCCTTATTTCTCACTTCTAAAAGGAATAATAATAGTATCCACCAACTGGTGTTGTTATGAGAATTAGAAGAGATAAGGTATGTGCCCTAGTTATGTTTCGATTTTGTTTTAAAAGACTGAACATCTAAACATTAGTGGTCTACACAAGAGGCAAATTGTTTTCTCTCATGAATAATTCCCAGGAGACATCTTGAGGCTGGAGTGGTGCTCAGGGCTCCTGGTATCCAGGTGCTAGCTTGCCTGATTGCTCTATCCTGTATGGTTTCCATTCCTAAACACATGTCTGTTCTGGTCATCCAGTGGTCTGAATTCAGCCTGACAATAAAAAATAAGGAAAAGGCTCTTTCTTGAGAACACTTTCTGGAAGTTTCACTTCTATTCCCAGCCTGTTGGTTAGACCTTAGTTGCATGGTGATACATAGCCACAACAGATGTTGGGAAAACTGTTTAAATTACAATAGCTGTATCTTCAGAGAGAAAAGACAAGAAATGTCAGCTGGTGTTGAAATTGGTGTCTGTTGGATCTATGCAAGCCCTAACATGTCCCCCAAGTAGGCACAACCAAAAGCAAAAATTTGACTCAAGTGAGCACTAAATTATTGCCTTTCTGAATGATGGCCAGTCCTTTCTTTGATAATAAAAATCTTCTATTCTTTTATTTTTAATTCTTTGTTTTCATACATTACATTGCAGTTGTTACTATTATTATTGAGAATCCAGGTCTATCAATAATCAAACACCAATTGTTCTCAGTTACCCATATAAAGTTTCGTTTAATCCACTCAATACCCTGCAAAGACAGTGGTTTTCAATGGGGATAATTTTGTCCAACAAGGGATATTTGACAATGTCTGGAAAGAATTTTGATTTTCCAACCAAGGTTGTGCCAACTTCTAGAGAGCAGAGACTAGGGATGCTGATAAACACTCTATAATGCACAGGACAACTTCTTACAACAAAGACTTTATCTGGTACAAAATGTCAATAGTCCTAAATTGAGAAACCCTGCTATAAAGTTGTATGATCTCTGTATTACAGATGAAGAAAGTTCAGAGAGGTTAAGGAATTGACCAAGGTTATAGAGCCTGCAAATGACAGAACCAGACCTGGAATGTGAATATATCTAGTTCAAAGTTTAAGTTTTTCACTTTTAGAGAGGCAAAAAGAATTTCATTTTAGAGAAGGTGAAGAATGGTGTATACACCAAAACCACAAAATCATTTTAAAGGATACTTAAGTGAAAACACATCAGTGTCAAGTGGAGTGTTTAGTAAATCTTCTGACCTTGCTGTGATACCTGAAATTAATGTCTAGAGTACCTGATATACAGAATCAAAACTGTAATCATGTCAGAAAAGGGGGAATTATTTCTTCTTTCATTTAATCACTTTCTGTTTTTGAAAATGTTGTCAGTGCATACTAAAGCCTGAGGAACAACATAGGCAATCAGATAAAAAACCTTTTAGGTTTCTAGGAAAAAGGATCATTGAAAAATGATCTATCATGGATAATAGACACATTATAATGGAAAAAAATTGATACCAGGAAAGACTTGATATGATAGTACTAAACTGCCTGAAATACTAAACAATTTTTTAAATGAGTTAATTGCAGTTTAGGAACTATAAATAGAGCATTTATTTAGCTTATTAAAAAAGACACCTGCTAATTTGGCTTATTAAAAACACTTTGCATTTTATTTGTTATTCAGCTAAATATAAGGTACTGGGGGATATATTTTATATATTTATAAATATATATATTTCATGTAAGTACTTAACAGGAACTGAACCTAAATATTTTAGACTTTTTTTCATGAAGAGGAAATAATATTTCCTCTGAACCATATCCATAGTATTTCCATAGTAGAAAGTAGTAGGATATGGCAATGAGGGCAAGTCCGATGTGACCTGTATGATTTAGGAATTTGGGAGTCAGATTGAATACTAATTATTTCTAACCATGGGGTGGGGTGTAGCTTTGAAGATGATGTATCAATACCAAGATGACTTCAATTTTCTCATCCACATACCATAGGTCATTTTATGGTGCCCCTACTGAATGGTTTAGAATGCCTGATAACTCATTTTTCAGGGCATTTACCAACATCAATATTTTTATTTATTATCTGTTTCCTCTGGAATGTAAGCTTCAGGGTTTGTGTTTAACTTTTGCAGTATTAGATATTGACTGAATGGATCTGGAATGTACAGGAGTTTTCTTTTCAGGTACAGGTAATTTCATTCAAGGAGATCTGCAGATAATGCAAAAGAACACCTAGGTGGGGAAGAAAGTGGATGTTCAGTAATTCGTATATACAGAGAATCAGAAACTGAAAGAACAGAACATTATACAAAAAATTTTAATTGCCTCTCTGGTAGTGTATTTAAAAATTACTTCAAAATACTGTTTGAGCATGGTTGAAAAAATAAAATGGCATTGAAGTGTGTGTTTATCTTACCACCTGATATCACTCTCTAGGAGTTAATACTTTTACAACTTCAGGTGTTAATCATTCTGGTGGTTAGCTTTATGTTTACAAATAAATCACATACAGCTCTAGTTCTGGATTGATCAATCTCAATAATGTCTAATGGGGGCCTGCTTTGAGTGATGAGGGTTTCCTTCACACTACTCTCACACCTGTCATCACTTGTGTAACTTCCTAAGAAAGGGTATATGAAAGTAAATTTGTCAATGCTTTCAGATGGAAAAATTCTTTATCATTCCCTCCCACTTGATTAATGGTTTGACTGGGTAGAGGACTGGAAGCTTAAAAAAGCTTCCCACAGAATCTCGAAGGCATTGCTTGCTCTACTACTTGAAGTTGATAATAAAACAAACAAAAAATAAGCAGTGCTTCTGATTCTAATTTCTGTGTACACAATCTTCCTTTCTCAGCCCTCTTTGGAACATTTTAATATCTTTTAACCTTTGGAATTCTGAAGGCTCATAAATAATGTGCTCAGGTGTGATTCCTTTTAAATTCATTCTACTGGTAGCAGGTAAACCCTTTCAGATGGAAGACATGTGTCTCCTTTCTTCTCTGAAGAATTTTCTTGATTTAATTATTTCACAATTCCCTGTTTTGTCTTAGAATTCCTAATAATTGGACTCCCTATGTTGATTCTCAGTTTTGATGATCTTTTCTTTCATATTTTCCTCTTTTTGTCTTTTGTTTTTAATCTCTTGGAGAGCTCTTGTGCTTTAATGTTTCAAGTTTTCAATTATTATTTTTTATTTGGCAAGTCATTTAATTAATTTACAAAGAAAATTCTTGTATTCCGATCGTTCTTTTTTCAAAACATTATGTTCTTTGTCTTTGGATACAATATTTTCTACCTAAGGACACTAAAGGCTTGCTTCTGGCCTTGACCAGTGTGGCTCACTTGATTGGGTGTTATCTTGCTAAATGAAAGGTCAGGTCAAAGCAAAAGGTATCTGGTTCGATTTGGGGCACTAAAAAAGGCAACGAGGTGATGTTTCTCACCCTCTCTTTTTTCTTCCCCTCCTCTCACTCTGAAAGAAGGTTTAAAGTCTTTAAAAAATAGATTTTATTTCTTTACTTTTAGAGAGAGGGGAAGGGAGAAAGAAGGAGAGAATCATCAATGTGTGGTTGCCTCTCATGCACCCCCTACAAGGGAGCTGGCCTGCAACTCAGGCATGTGCCCTGACTGGGAATTGATCTGGCAACCCTTTGGTTCACAGCATGGCACTCAGTCCAATGAGCTACCCCAGCCAGGGCTAAAATCTGTTTTTCAATAAAAGGCAAAATAAAAGCTCTTTTCTGCTTCTTGAATATTCTCTCTTTGTTTAGGGGACAATTTTCTATTCACCTTGTTCTCTGTTATACTGCTGGCTTAACTCAATCATCTAGTGATCATTTATTGTCCATTTATCTTTAAGACTGAGGGAATTATACAGCTTATGATGTGTTATGTATGTGAAAGAGATTTGTTGCTTGAAGTGTTACATGATAGTGAGAAAGAGATGAGCCAGCTGCCTTTTCTTCTGACAAGTGTTAGGAAAAGGAGGCCTTGCTCTTTTGACACCTGTGTGAAATACCTGACTATAGGTTATCCTACATGACAAAGTAGGTATTTGTTTCATATATAGGTCTTCAGTCAATCCCCTATTTTTTAGCTCATTCTCCTGCTCTGTCTTCTACCTGCAGCCTCTAATTTGAAGCATGCTAGATTTCTGCTGGGCAAGCTGTTTTCCATATCTGTAGAAGCCTCCCTCTCTCTTATTTTGAGCCACAGCTCTAGCAGATGGCATTCTTTCTCACTGTCCATATTCCAGATACATGTTGAAATACTTGTTTTTGGATTGTCCTTAGTCTGTTCTTTTACTTATTGTGTTTTTATAATTTTAGGCAATACTTTATCACAATCTTATTGCCATCCACAGGAAGATGAATTTGTCACTTTGTACAAAAATGTAGTAAACAATGTTTGGTTGAAGTTGATAAGGGGAAGTGGGTCAAAAATTGTGTTGGATTCTATTTATTCCCCACCTATTTTAATTGTCTTAGACCACTGTCTCTTGGACTTTATCGGAAAAAGAGCAGACAGATAAAAACATATATAAATACTATCCTTAATTGATTTGGAGTCACTAAAATACACATGATATTTATTCTTTTTGAACTAATTGTGAATGGGAATTTCTTCCTAATTTCCCTTTCTGATAGTTCATTATAGGCATATAAAAATGCAACTCATTTCTGGATATTAATTTTGTATCCTGCTGCATTACTAAATTAATTTATCAGTTTTAATCGTTTCTTGGTAGAATCTTTAGGGTTTTCTATGTACAATATCATGTCATCTGTAAATAATGACAGTTTTCCTTCTTCCTTTCTAATGTGAATGCCTTTTATTTCTTCTTCTTGTCTCATTTCTATGGCTAAGACTTCCAGCACTATGTTGAATAAGAGATACGAGTGGTGAAAGCAGACTCCCAGTCTTGTTCCTGATCTTAAGGGGAACGCTTTGACCCATTGAGTATGATGGTGGCAGTGGATTTGTCATAATGGCCTTTATTATGTTTAGGTATGTCCCCCCTATTTCCACTTTGCTGAGAGTGTTTATCATGAATTGGTGCTGGATTTTATCAAAATTTTTTTGCAACTATTGGTAAAATCATGTGGTTTTTATCCTTCATTTTGTTTATGTGGTGTATCACATTTATTGATTTGTGAGTGTTGTACCAATCTTACATACCCCAGAATACATCCCACTTGGTCACGGTATGATTGTGTTTTTTTAATATATATTTTTAAAATATATTTTATTGATTACACTGTTACAGGAGTCCCATTTCCCCCTTTATTCCCCTCCACCCTGCATGTCCCTTCCCACAAACATTCTCTGCTGCCCCCCAACTTAGTTCATGTCCATGGGTCATACATACAAGTTCTTTGGCTTCTCCATTTCCTATACTATTCTTGACCTTCCAGTTTATTTTATACATACCATTTATGCTTCTTACTCCCTGTACCTTTTCCCCTACTCTCCTCCCTAACCCTCCTTGCTGATAACCCTCCATGTGATCTCCATTTCTGTCATTCTGTTCCCGTTCCAGTTGTTTGCTTACTTTTTTGGGGGGGAGGGGGTTTGGTTGTTGATAGTTGTGAGTTTGCTGTCATTTACTGTTCATATTTTTTATCTTCTTTTCCTTACATAAGTCCCTTTAACATTTTATATAATAAGGGCTCATTGATGGAGAACTTCTTTAACTTGACCTTATCTGGGAAGCACTTTATCTGGCCTTCCATTCTAAATGATAGCTTTGCTGGATAGAGTAATCTTGGATATAGGTCTTTGCCTTTCATGACTTGGAATATTTCTTTCCAGCCCCTTCTTGCCTATAAGGTTTCTTTTGAGAAATCAACTCATAGTCTTATGGGAACTCCTTTGTAACAGTCTCCTTTTCTCTTGCTGCTTTAAGATTCTCTCCTTAACTTTAATCTTGGGTAATGTAATTGTGCTGTGCCTTGGTGTGTGCTTCCTTGGGTACAACTTGTTTGGGACTCTTGGAGCTTCCTGTGCTTCTGGAAGTCTATTTCCTTAGCCAGATTAGGGAAGTTCTCTTTCATTATTTGTTCAAATAAGTTTTCAATTTCTTGCTCTTCCTCATCTCCTTCTGGCACCCATGTGATTTGGGTGTTGGAACATTGAAAGTTGTCCCAGAGGTTCCTAAGTCTCTCCTCATTTTTTTGAATTCTTATTTCTTCATTCTGTTCTGGTTGAATGTTTATTTCTTCCTTCTGGTCCAAACCGTTGATTTGAGTCCAGGTTTCCTTCCTTTCACTGTTGGTTCCCCATGCATTTTCTTTTATTTCACTTTCTATTGCCTTCACTTTTTTCTCAGATTTGTGACCATACTCAACCATTTCTGTGTGTATCCTGATTACCAGTGTTTTGAATTCCATATCTGATAGGTTGGCTATCTCTTCATCACCTAGTTGTATTTTTTCTGGAGCTTTGATCTGTTCTTTCATTTGGGTCATTTTTTTTTGTCTTGGCATACTTGTTAAATAGTAAGGAGAGGAACCTTAGGTATTTGTCAGGGTGGGGCAACCCACATTGCTGTGTTGTGGTGCTGCATGTGGGGGAGGGGTCCAAAAGGAAACAGTGCCACTTTCTTGGCTCTCGGCCAGTTTTCAGTCATTCCTCCACTACCCACAAGTAAGTTTGGCCCTTCTGGCGCTGATTCCCAGGTGGGTGGGTTTGTGTATGTTCTAGGATCCTGTGGGTCTCTCCTACTAACTCTGTCATGAGGCTGGAAGTTTCTGCCACTAACTCTGCCATGAGGCTGGGAGTTTCTGCCACCATAGCAACCACCCCAAGTTTTTACAGTGAGAGGTTTTGAGAGTTATTTACTCACACTGAAACCCTGAGTTGCACGGTCTGGCTTGCTCCCCAGTCATTCATCCTGATTTATCTGCACACAGATGTGGGACCATCCAGTCCACCAACTGCCGACTCACCTACCCCAGTCCTCCAGACACTGCCTTGTGGAGAGCCCTGTCCACCCAGACTGCCTGTCTCCACCCCTCCTATTGGTGTGGATGAATATTTTGTCTTTAATTCCTTGGTTGTCAGACTTCCTTACAGTTTGATTTTCTGGCAGTTCTGGTTATTTTTGTTTTTAAATTTGTTATTGTCCTTCTTTCGGTTGTGTGAGGAGGCTCAGAGTATCTACCTATGCTTCCCTCTTGGCTGCTGATTGTTTTGATGTATTGCTATATTTAGTTTGTCAATATTTTGTTGATGATTTTAGCATCTATGTTCATCAGTAATATTAGCCTATAATTTTTTTTTGTAGTGTCTTTATCTAGTTTTAGAATTAAGATAATGCTGGCCTTGTAAAACGAACTTGGGAGCCTTCTCTCCTCTTGAGTTTTTTGGAAAATTTTGAAAAGGATGGTGTTAGATTTTCTTGGAATGTCTGGTAAAATTCACATGTGAAGCCATCTAGTCAAGGGTTTTTGTTTGTTGGGAATTTTTTGCTTACTGCTTCAATTTCACTGGGTGTAATCTGTCTATTCAGAGCCTCTTGTTGGGGGGCTCTGCCTGCAGAGCCCTCCCTCCTCTGTCCACCACAAATGAGAGTAAGTCTACCAAGACTCTCCAAGACTTGGGGAAGAAAAGTGGTCAATCTCTCGAAGGAGGACTAGGGGCCTTTTCCTCAAGTCCAATTTGCACAGCAATACAGGTAAAGCTCATCAATCATTGTCAGGAAGTAAGGATCAAACAATAGATAACATACAAAGAACTATGAGGGCTTATTCTAAATCAGGGTCAGATAGCTAAAGGGCTATAAAACTTTGGGACACAAACTCATTTCCTGCTTGGATGCTTATCAGAAAATTGAGGGTATTCTTAGCAAAGCAGGTTTCACAGGATTTTATGTATTCTTTCTTAGGCCTGATCACCCCCAGGGAACTGCCCATTCCTGCCCTAGGCTGCACCACCCTCTGTCTTTGTTTCAGGCTTAAGTCAGGCAGGGAAAATAAGGCAGCCAAGAGATTAGGAGACTTCTTACAGACAGAATGAGGGCTCAGGCTATGTCAAAGTTGAAGAGCAAGGGTCCATCACCTCTTTTTTCTATTGCCTCCCAAGTCCTTCCATGAGGGCCCCTTTGTGACCATGCCTGTCTTAGGTCATCCTTCCTTTGAGGAATCTTACTGTCATTGGCTAACTGGTCATCCACTCAGGGCCAAGCAGGGTGAAATAAAAGGGGGCAGTATGGTGCCCCCTTTATGGTGCCTTTATCTCCCCTAGGGAGATAAAGTTTGTCTCCTTAGTGGCTTAGGGTCCCAAGGTCTCTTACTCAGCCTTAGCCATGGAGGGTTACAGCTCCTGAAACCAGGGAGGTGGTTCCCAACAGTCTCTGTTTTTTCCTAATTTAGTTTTGGAAGATTTTATATTTCTAAGAATTTATCCATCTTATCCAGGTTGTCCAAGTTGTTGGCATATAAAAAGACCTGTACTTGGAAAATTATAAGACACTGAAGAAAGAAATTGAAGAAGACAGCCCTGGCTGGTGTGACTCAGTGGACTGAGCACTGGCCTGCAAACCAAAGGGTCATGGGTTCAATTCCCAGTCAGGGCCCTGCCTGGGTTGTGGGCCAGGTCTTCAGTAGGGGGCACAAGAAAGGCAACCACACATTTATGTTGCTCTCCCTCTCTTTATCCCTCCCATCCCCTCTGTCTAAAATGAAATAAATAAAATCTAAAAAAAAAATTGAACAAGATACAAATAAGTGGAAGCACAGCACATATCGTGTTCATGGATAGGAAGAGTTAACATCATTAAAATATACTATCCAAAGCAATCCATAGATTCAATCAAATTCCTATTAAGATACCAATGACATATTTCAGAGAACTTGACCAAATATTTCAAAAATGTATATGGAATCACAAAAGACCCTGAATAGCAACAGAAATCTTGAGAAAGAAGAACAAAGTTGGAGAAATCCTGCTAATATCAAACTATACTATAAAGCCATCATACTCAAAACAGCATGGTACTGGCATAAAAGCTGAAACAAAGATCAATAGAACAGAATAGAGAGCCCAGAAATAAATCCATGCCTGAATAGTCAGTTAATATTTGACAGAGGAAGCAAGTGCATACAATGGGCTAAAGGTAGTCTATTCAATAAATGGTGTTGGCCCTGGCTGGTGTAGCTCAGTGGATTGAGCGCGGTCTGGGAACCAAAGTGTCCCAGGTTCGATTCCCAGCTAGGGTACATGCCTGAGTTGCAGGCCATGACCCCCAGCAACCGCACATTGATGTTTCACTCTCTCTCTCTCTCTATCTCCCTCCCTTCCCTCTCTAAAAATAAATAAATAAAATCTTTTAAAAAAAATAAATGGTGTTGGGAAATTAGACAGATATGTGCAGAAAAATGAAACTAGACCACCTTCTTATGCCACACACAAGAATAAATTAAGCAAGGATTAATGACTTAAATATTAGACTCAAAACCATGAAAAGCTTAGAAGAAAATATAGACAGTAAAATCTCAGACGTTGCTTATAGCAATATTTTTTTCTGACATATTTCCTCAGGCAAGGAAAGCAAAAAGAAAAAATCAACAAATTGGACTATATTAAACTGAAAACTTTTTGCACAGCAAAGGAAACCATCAGCAAAATGAAAAGACAGCCCACTGAATGGGACAACATATTTGCTAATACATCTGATAAGAGCTTAATATCCAAAATGTATAAGGAACTTATCAACTTAACACCAGAAAAACAAACAAACCAATTAAGAAAAGGACAAAGAACCTGAACAGACCTTTTTGCAAAGAGGACAAACTGATGGCCAATAGGTGTATGAAAGAATGCTCAATGTCACTAATCATTAGAGAAATGCAAATCAAAACCACAATGAGCTATCACCTCACACCTGTGAGAATGACTATAATTAATAAATCAACAAACAACAAGTGCTGATGAAGATGCTGAGAAAAGGGAGCCCTTGTGCACTGTTGGTGGAAATGGAGATTGGTACAGCCACTGTGGAAGCAGTATGGAGTTACCTCAAAAAACTAAAAATGGAAGTGCCTTATGACCCAGTGATTCCACTTCTAGGAATTTATCTGAAGAAACCTGAAACACTAATTCAAAAAAATATTAGCACCCATATGTTCATTGCAGTGATATTTATAATTGCTGAAATTTGGAAGCAACCCAAGTGTCCATTAGTAGATGAGTGGACAAAACAACTGTAGTATATTTTTACACAATGGAAAACTACTTGGCCTTAATAAAAAGAAAAAAAGAAAATTCTACCCTTTGCTAAATGAAATAAGCTAGTCTGAGAAAGAAAAATAACACGTGATTTCACTCATGTTGAATGTAATGCACAAACTGAACTAACCAGAAAAATAGAGACAGACTCATAGATAGAGAGCAGATGAAAGTTTGGCATTGGGGTAGGGAGTGGGTTAGGAGTATAAGGATGGAGAAAAAAGAAAAAGAGTCACGGACACTGACAACAGTGCAGTGATTGTGGGGTGGGGGGGGTTGTGGGTGGAGGTAGAAGAGGGTATAAGAGGGATAAATGGTAATGTAAAAATACAATAAAAACAAACTGTTAAAAATAAGATAAAATACACAGATGGCTCTTTTTTTTCAGTCCACTGATTCCCCCACTTCCAGTCCAATTGGAACTTTTTGAAAACATCTATCAAAATCTCCTTGATTCTGATTCTTTTGCCTTTTAAGACCTTTTATTTTTCTACATAAACTTCTCAGAATTTTGAGCAATGACCTCAAATCTGGTGTCTCCATTATCATTTGACCTCAGAGGAGAACCACCATGGCTGGAATGGAATAGACTTAGTATAGGGATCAGGTTGTTCAAAGCTGTGCAGGATCTGCAGACACAAAGACTCAAGACATGATGTTGGAAGATCAGAGGAAAGTCACTAGTCATCATGAAGGGGAACTGGTGAAATATCTTCTGGAGGATCCCTCCATAGTCCTTGTAGGTTAGCAAGACAAGGACTTAGGAAATGAACCTGAAGTTGGAGGAAGACAGTGTAGACTGGAACCAGTGGGGACAAAATGGGACCTGAGAAGACAAACTAGACCTCACATGGCCAAAGGACACCTTGTGTGAGTCTCATGGCATCTGATTCTGCCAACAGGGTAACCTGAAGATGAAGGTGTCGCCCTTCACGTATTCTTGCACATGTGCCTGGACTAGGACTCAGAAAATTTAAAGCAGGAGATTTTATGGGAGCTGGAATAGCTGTGGACCTGCTGTGCTCTTTGTTAGGGGGCGGGCAAGTAGGTCAGCAAGAAGGAGCACAGCTGTAGCAGTTCCTGGGCACAATTTTAGTTCAGGCTCTTATCTGTGATCAATTAAACAGACTGAGTTTGATGTTTTTGTTGGACGGCTATGTTAACACGTGGTAGGAAGTTGGAGACTGTGGTCAGAGAATGTAATATTAGATAAGAAGCTGAGGTTTTGAAGTAGAAGAGTTCCATGGTTGATAAGGTTCAGAAAATAGAAGAATAAAATCACTAGATTTTAAAATAATGAACTAGGTATTTAAAGTAGTCAGATTTATAGCAACAGAAAAAATGGTGGCTACCAGAAGAAGGAAAAAATGGGAGTTGTTAAATGGGTTATAGAGTTTCAGTTTTTGCAAGATGAAAGTTCTGAAGCTCTGTTGTACGACAATGTGAATATAGTTAATGTTACTGAACTGTACAGTTTAAAATGGTTAGGATGGTAAATTTTGTTATATATCCTTTTTTATTAAAAAATTAAAAAGTACACACAATTTAAAAAATAATTAGTTCAGCGTATGCAACTTGTATAATACTCTGAAAAGTTAAGGTGTTAAAGTGTACCTGGAAATAAATAAAATAATCAATGTTACAAAAATAATACCAATAAAAAGCTACATCTTCAGAGCAAGTACGCTGTTTGTTACTAAATGTCGAGTTGTAGTTATTTTATAGTTTCTGTCTCAGGGAACCAAAATCTAAATTTGAAATGGAGACAATCCTAGGTCAGGAGGGAGGCTGAAGAGAAAATAGCACAGTCAACTAGCTGGTATCTTAATACAAAACTATAGAATAGGCAATTGGCAACGAAGTTGGGCTACATTTCAATGAAGGGGGAAGGAATGTATGGTTCAATGAAAATTTTAAAAAAGCAGTTCCTGGTCAGACAATGGTGCATATTTAGTATAACTATCTCTGTGAGAGGATCCCTTAGCAAACTCTAGGGGGAAATTTGGAGGGTGAAAGATAATATAAAATATAAATGTATGCATATCATGTGATATTTGTGTATATACACATCTACCTTGATATAATTTTCCTTCAGAACAGGGTTTTTGGTTTTTTTTTTTTTAGATTTGAGCATTTGAGACTGAATGTGATGAATGAGAGTGGGAAAATATGGAATAATTCTGGTTCCCTTGGACCCAGTTTGTAGGACTGTTTTTAACTGCTGGTAATTTGAAGTTATATGTCATGTCATCCTGTATTACAGAATTCCAGAACTGCTGGTTCAGTCCTGCCAAAGTATGTTTCCTGGGGAAACTCGATGAGGCTGAGCTGGGAAAAGTATGTGGCAGTGGTGGGCTAGCTGCTAAAAGGTACCAAGAAGACTGCTGATTCATCTCATTTTCAGTTATAAAGAAAATAAATAATATATTCTCTAGAAAAAAAGAAACTAAGAAAGCTGCTTTGTAAGAAATAACATGTTACTATACTATTTTCGATACTCCCCCACTAATGAATATATTATTAAAATTGAGTTTTTAAAATATTTATATTTGAGATCAGGAAGAGAACATGGCAATTGCAAAATAACTCCAGCTTCGGGGTAACGCTGCCAGGATTCCCCACTCCATGCCAAAAACGTTCCAGTTGGCTAACTTCTTTTCTCACTCAAATCATGAATGAATCATTGGGTTGTTGGAGTAACCTCTGAGTCATTTTGCTGGTGTGGAGTCATGCAGTTTGGAGTTGTTTGTATTTTCTCCCTACATTTCTTTCAGAGGTTAGAAGGAGCTGGATCAGGCTGGAGGGCCTCTGTGGCCAGAGACTCCTTTCTCTCTGGTGAAACTAAGTGTCTTGTTTTAAAATCACTTCTTGCCTTTACTGGTATTGAGATTTTAATAGTGGATCCACTTGGCCAAGTGCCAAGCTAGTGGTTAATAAATACCATTACACATACAATAGAAAATTTGTTTTCGTTTTTGTCAGGCATGGCGCAGGCCCTGGGGAGTTGTAACACAATTCAGTTTTTGATGCAGAGATCACGGTGGTTCGTTGACCTACCAAAGCTTTCACGTCTTAGGTCACAGCGTAGGCTCATGACCTTCCGTTTTGCCAGGTGAGGTTCTTGCCATTGTTTGTGTTGTATTTTATGACACATGAAAAGAGAGGAGTTTGGGTGAGCGACTGGGAGTGGGAAAGGTGTAATGATACAAACAGCACATTCTTCTCTATCTGGATCTTAATATGATAGGATGGAGAGATCTTACAGGCTGGTTAGTGGAAGTATTTTCAAATAAGAGTCATAACTCATGATAACATACTGCCTTCTAGGTGATTTACTTATTTTGGGGGTAGGGGAGAAGACATTATTGCTAATAATAACCTTCTTCTCACTTGCTTTCATTTTATTATCATTTCTTGAGTGGAGAAGAAAGGAATATAGTAGCAGTTAGTATGCTGCAATTTCAGATTTTCTTGTCTTATCCACGAGTGCACCCTTAAGTGACTTATTATTACATAACTCTGCCTGAGAGGTCCTTCACTCCTTCCCTGTCTGGGATAAGAAATCCGCTTATCCTTTAAAGCAGAGATCAAGTGTCACTTCACTAACAACAATCAAGTGTCACCTCTCCACTAACAGAAGAAATTTGGTCTCACTTCTCAGTTCTTTATAGCACATGATGCTGCAAGTATGATGCTTATCACACGTTGAGGTTAGTTATGTGCATATATCATTCTCATATTAGAGGATGAGTCCTTCCAAGGCAGAAGCTCTGTTTTCTTTACTTGCATGTCACCAGAGCCTTGCAGACTATCTCTAGTGCTTAGCAATGCCCAACAGATGTTAGTTTCAGAACCAGAAAGGGTGCCCAGGCCAATATTAACACTAATTGCACAGCTAATTAACATTAATTACACCTTAACATTAATTAACTTATAATTATACAAGTTATTTCTGAAATAAAAAACAACCAACAGACAAAGCAAAACACACACACACACACACACACACACACAAAACAAAACCCAAATAGGCAATTGTTGTCTTTACCTTATGCTTAATCTGCATTTTTTACTCAGTTCAAACACTGTGTTTTGTGTGAGTGAATGGACTGGGTAATACATATTTCTGAATTTATTTTCTGATCAAATCGTTCTCAGATTTTAGTGTAAGTCATTCAGTCATGGACACTGAAATCATGGAGACTGTGAAACTTTTCAGCATAAACAATTCAGAAGTCTCAGGTGAAAGCTGTGACATTAATGAGATAAATGGAATAAATACTTTCCAAGGGACTGTACTTTTATCAAAATGTTGGCTAGAAAAAGCAGGAGCAATGTCTGTCTTTGTATGAATCTGTCTATTATTTATTTTATCTGTTCTTGTTCTCCTTTCACCCCTCCTCCTTCTTGCCTCTATGTGTATTTGTATGCTCCCTGTACCCTTCTTTTTATTCTTAGAGGTTTATTTTTAAGAACTTTGTAATGATGATAGCAAGTCAGCAAATTAAATTAAAAAAATTATGGAGAAATTAATTCAATCTAGGCCATGACTATAAGAAGAAAATGTTTTCACTAAAGAACATAATCAGCAATTTTGCTGAAAGAAAGCAAGCATTAATTTTGTGAAATACATATTATTTATTGCTTTTACTTATATTTACTTTATTAGTTATTCAAACATCTCCCTATCAGCAGTACATCTAGATATGTACAATAATAAATTCACTTATTTGAGATATTTTGCTAACTTTTAGTCACAATAAACTACAGGTTTACATTTTTAAAAATATTGTTATCAAGTTTGTCAGGTGGAACAGAGGATATTTCATTTAACAATTTGGTACCTTGACTTATCACTTTTACACACTTGGTCATGCGGTATGGAAGTCACCACTGTACTCTTGCGCCAGGTGCTACAGATATCAGGGGTGACTCTGCTTCAGCGACTGGCTTTTCCTTTGAGGTTCCTATTGTGTCTTTTCAACACTACTCCTTGTTTTGACTTGGGATGATTAGAGTGAGTTTCAGTTGTTAGCACTAAAGAGTTTAAGGTAATCACAGAGCTACATATCATTTCCCATGTAGATGAAAAATAAATTCTATTTTTGAATTAAAAATTATGTAAACCATTGTTTACCAAATTCTCCTTTTATATATCCTGAGCATTTTTTCAAATCAGGACTTTTGAAAGAGACCAGTGATCCTGCTAAGCTTATCAATATCAGTACTACTGTTTCTCTGAATATTTAGATTGATTTTGAGTATCATATAGGAGTGCAACAGGCACAAAAAACCCACAATTTTAATTTGGTTACATCATTTTAATAAAACACAGTATGATGTATTAAGTTCATTAAGAACCAAAGTGATGTTAATGGTATTTGACTAGTACTTCAGCTAGAAAAACAAACATTAGAAAAGAACTTCATGTATGATATTAATACTCTTTGAAAAAGAAATCTCTGTCTTTGTGGAAGAGGTGGTGGCAGATGCAGCTGGAGCTCCCTTCCTGTACTCTGGTTCCTGACTCACCATTGTTCCGTCAGGAAGCCACGCGACAGCCATGGCTTCTAAAGATACTGGAAAGACATCAGTGAACCAGAGGTGTGATTCACCCAGTTCAAACCAGCCGCAACCTAAAGTCTTTGGCAAAGGTTTGTGCTGACTTGATCAGAGACTCACAGTGAAAGGACCAGTTGGGATGCTTACCAACACTCTGAGAATCACTGCAAGAAAAACTCCCTGTGGGAAGTTCTGAGACTTGGGATTGTTTTTCACGTGAAGACTCACCAGTGACTCATTGACTTGCACAGTCCTCTTGAGATTGTTAAACAAATTACTTCCATCAATCATGAGCCAGGATGCCTAAATCAAACTTTTAAATAAATTGACTATCAGTTGTTATTTTAAAAAAAGAAAAAAGAAAAAAATCTCAACATGTTTTTCAAGTTTAAGCACTAATTTCAAAGTGAAAATCCAAGTGAAACATTTATTTTATTTATTTTCCTGGTTGTTCACTATTTGGAAAATATCCTTTTAGAGTCAGAAAAGTTTTAGACCGGAGGACACTCTTATATAATTCTCCAATCTCTATCTCCACTTGTTCATTTACCATTTAGTCCTTAATGCATTTTATCTAAACTTGGCCCTCCTTTATTCATCTTACATATGAGGAAAGTGAGGCCTGGATTACTATTTATTACTGATTTGGTCCAAGTTGCCTAGGCCAGAGTGTCTGTTTAAAGTGAGTATGTGTTCACTAATAATATAGTATAGTAAATGTACACTAATTAGTTCCCCGAGAGAATACTCTCTGTGTATTTTTAATTTAAAAAATTCAAAGGAAGTGATTATAAAATAGAAGAAAGAGGGTAGAATCTCTTTCTGACATTGTTATTCATGAAGGCGTTATTCTGAGGTAGGGAAGGGAAAGCTTAAACAAAGGTATCTGGCATTAAATTCGGATTTAAACATAATATGATTCCACCTAACCCTGGACATTTGTTTAGATGTGACACAGATGTCCAGATCCTGATTTGGTACCTGAATGCATGGACAGTCAAAATCCATGGCACAGAATTTTTGAAGTTCTATAAAGTTGTATTTTCCAGTATAATCACTATTTCAACCTCTTTCTGTTTCATTTCTCCTCATGGGAGTTAACCATCTTCCTAGACAGTTTTATCATTTTCTTCTCTCCAAGGGGAAGCTTTGTACTCTTGCTTTGAAACCCTCAGGTACCTTTACAAAAGTCCCATTTTTTAAATACTTTCTACTTGTGTCTCTATAGAAAGTCTTTGCCACAAACATTTAAATGTGCTTTATATTTCTCCTGTTATTAAATGCAAGCACAAGCACTCAGCCTCCTCTATGCCACTAAATAGCTATCCCTTCCCTCCATCCTCACTGTCTCCTTCTCCTCAGGGCCAAGCTATCTTAAAGATAAATGTCTAATTTCTGTCTTCACTTGCTCATGTCGTCCTCAGTCCTTAATGCACTTCATCTCAGCTGGGCCTTTCCTTACTCACCTAACTTTAACTTCTTACCCCAAATTTCCTCACAAATTGCTCTCTACTAAGTAACACTGGCTGCCTACTCAATCAATCCAAAGGATACTTCTCAGCTCTTCCCTTTCTTGATCTATAGAATCACAGAGCGTTACATCTGGGAAAAACAAATAAACAAACTACATCACCTACTCCAACTCTCAAGTTATGGATGTGAAAACTGGAGACCAGAGAGTTAAGGCATTCTCTTTCCCAGTCACACTTAGTGGTGTAAGATGTCACGTTGCCAAAGGATTTTTTGTGGTTCAGTTTACCATCTCTCTACCATAAATGGTAATTCATGATAACTGAAAGTGAAATGCTTTCAAAAGGCAGCCAGGGTAAAAATGGCTGGTGTTTTGCATGTCTAATGAGTCTCATTCATGAACTTCATGATAGTTTTTTTTTTTAATAGTGTATCAGTAATTATAGAATTTTAAGATGTACTCTCCCTCTTAGGAGCATGCCTGTCTGTGCCTTTCCCCCTCTCCTTCCACCAGGCATGTTTTCTCTGCCTTTCTCTTTCCTGGGCTCCAAGGGCCCTTGTTTTGCCCTTGTAACTTGTTTCCTGAGCTCATGCAGCCCAGCTGGCTCACTTCTTCCACAGATCACGTCTACCTCTGTGACTTTCTAAATAAACTTTTGCTTGTAAAAAGTAAGTAAATAAATAAATAAAATTATTTATTTTATGAAGAAGAATATATAGTAAAGAGTTGAGAAAGGTTTGACAGGAGTAAAATCCCTTTTATGGTACCAGTGACTTTCTTCCATGGGCAGTATTGATACGTCTGCGTGAGATAATTTAGTACAGAAGTAAAAGATGCCTCTTGTTGCAGATGTAACTGATCAGCCAGCAGATAGGTTTGTGCTAGAAGAGGAAGAAGCTGTCTTCTCTGCTTTCTTCCTCCCTCCTCACACAAAAAGATGCTATCTTTAACCTCTTACTTGGGCCAGCCTGGATCTCTGCCTGTTCAAACTCAAGAGCTTTTAACTTTGACATTCATCTGATGTTTCTCAGCTTTGGGAATTAGGTCAGCATTTCAACATAGAGCAACTCATTGTTTAAAAAGTTGAGAAGCTTTGGAGCCAGGTCAAACCTCATCTCTATGCTGTGTTCTGACCAGCTATATCACTATTTGATTAATAATATTTGAAATGTCTTCAGCACTTCTATATTTCATGTGTACCACATATTTTAGTGTGTTTTCTTTTCTCAGTTACTTTTTTTTTTGCCCACTCAGCTCATCATTTTTATGAAGAATTTGGAGTCTTTTCAAATAGGTGAATGAATCTGAGCATTTACTCACCTTTTCTAAACCTTAATCTCCTCATATCTCTGATGGGAATACTATTACCTTCTTTACAGAATTGTTATGAGGATTGTATGTTCCCAGCATGCTTAGCACATGGCAGGCATCTAACACATATTGATTTCTTTTATCTCCATCATTTTCTCTCTTCCCCTTGATACATACATTGCCAAATTACCTTTAGTAGATGCTTCTTTTTACATTCTCTTTGAGTGAATTGATATTACCTTTAAAAGATTAAATTGGGAAGTTATTTCACTTGGTAACATCGAAAACTGTGTGTGTTACTTGGGATGATCTAGTCTTTATGATTCAGCTGACTAGGTGAACCACATTATGCAACCTTTTCAAACAATGTGATGAATTATTAATCCAAATTAGAGAGTGGCAGACCAGAGCCCTGGACTCATGCCCAGAGAATGGTCGTGCCACGTTATAGGCATATGGTTGCCTGCCTGGAACAGTGACTTTTTGCACATGTGCCAAGTGAAACTTTTATGTCTGTTGACATTCTGTCCTTCCTTTGTTTCCCTATTATTGGAATCATTGGGTGACTTTGTTGCTCTCTCTCTCGTGTGTGTGTGTGTGTGTGTGTGTGTGTGTGTGTTTTAGACTAATTTACACCCAAAAGGGCATTACAGAGCAAATGAGCAAGATGAAAGAGAAGGTATATCTTCTTAGGTGGTTTAATTAAGTGTTAAAGCCAAAGCACTCTCTGGGCTATCCATGAATAGAGGGCCTTTCACTGAAGGCCCAGTTTTGTCTCTCTTCATGTTTACAGGATGTGAAGTACCTGGCAAGGCAGAGCAGTGCGTATATGGGGTATGTATAATTTCAGGTATTCAGGGAGACTCTGTCCTCCCACACAATAAATATCTGCTACCCCACTGCCATGGGGCTGCTTTCCACACATTTCTGGTATAAAATTCCTGGTGCTGAAATCCTCAGTATATTGGTAATGATAAGTAATTTGTGTCTCTAGGGCTGCCTGACTTCATGGCTAGTGATATAATTTCTGGATGAAAGATTAGAAAGCTGTATTCATATTCTCAAATATCCTCAGATACTTGTATTTTGTTGGTTAAAATCAAAGCCACTGTCTCAGATTTTTTTTTTTCTTGCTAAAGTAGGTAAATATGATCTAAATCATAAGAACACACATTTTGACCATTGAAATTAATTCAGGTTTTTCCAGATGAAATGAAAAAGTAAAAGAAGTCTGTAAACATTTTTTGTTTTCTCAGATTGATGCTCATGCCAGTTCTTTAGTACTGGGGTTCAATGTTAACAGGCAGACTACTCTGTGTAGGTCACACTGAAACCACATACATGTGGGAAAATTTATTTAGGTCTCTGGAGGGGAGGCTCTGCCTGCAGGGCCCCTCCCCACCACCCCCAGCCACCACAGATGAGAATAAGTCTACCAAGACATGATCTACTTGGGGAGGAAAGGTGGCCAATCTCTCACAGGAGAAGGGCCAAGAGCCTTTTCCTCAATGGCTTTCATTGGGTTCGTTTACACAGGAATTCAGGTAAAGCTCATTACTCATTGCCAGGAAGTAAGGATCAAATAACAAGGAACTCTGAGGGCCTATTTTGAGTCAGGGTCAGATAGCTAAAGAGCTGTAAAAAACTTTAAGGAACAAACTTACTTCTTCCTTGGACCCTTATCATTTAATTGAGAGTATTCTAAACAAAGCAGGTTTCACAGAATTTTACATATTCTTTTTTAGGCCTGATCACCTGGGGAACCCACCCTTTCCAGTACAGGGCTGCACCACCCTCTGTCATTGTTTCAAGCTTAGGTGGAGCAAGGGAAGTAAGGCAGCCAAGAGATTGGGAGATTTTCCCGCAGACAATGAGGACTCAGGCTATGTCAAAGCTTAGGGGCAAGGGTCCATCACTTCCTCTTGCTGTAGCCCCCAAAGTCCTTCCTTGGGGGCCTCTCACTTGATCGTGCCTATCTTAGGTTTCCCCCCTTGGGGAATCTTACCCGTCATTGGCTAACTGACCAAGCATTGGGGGCCAGGCAGGGTGAAGTAAAAGGAGCAGAAGTGGTGCTCCTGTCAGGGAGATAAGCTTTTGTCTCCTTGCTGGTTTATGGTCCAGGGTCGTTCCTTCAGCCTTAGCCTTGGCGGGAGTTACAGCTTCTGATATCAGGCAGGGCAGTTCCCAACAGGTCTCTTCTGAGCACATTTATCTGGTTAATGGAATGGACTTGTGAGCTGCCACTTTGAATTTGCGGGGGCGGATCAGGTAAAGGATTGGTGAGATTTTGTGGGGAAGAACTGAGTAGGATCACAGCAGGGAAGGGCCTGTTGAGGGACTGGGAGGGACACTGAAAGGAAGGAGAGACTAACAAGGCTGGCTTCGCTCAGGCACAGTTAAACGAAGGGCCTTGCCCTGCGTCAAAGAGCTCCAGCTGCTGGAAGTTGGTGTATGGTGCTACACTTGCAGAGCAGGAAGGACATTTATCTGAGAGATGGAATCATGGCTTGATCTGGGCTCTGCATTAATCAGCTGTGTGGTTTTGGATAATCCACTATTTTGGATAAGGCTTCTGTTTCCTTAGTTATAAAACAATAAAGTCAGACCACTTAGGCCATCTGTTCTACTGGTAATATTTTATGATTCTAAGATTAGCTAACCCTTATCTCATATTCTCCATTTAATGAGAACATTGCTCAAATCTCTCAGGTAGAGCTGAAGAAGTATTCATCAGTGCCTTCTAAAGATAGATCAAATTTACTTATAACTTCTGATTTTGTATTTCCCAGTTGACTCGTACCTCTATGTCAATTTGACTTTTATATACCTCTTCACTGAGGAGACATGATCTGAGAGTATCAAATATGATTTATAAATATTTTCAGAAACATATACAACTTTAAAACGTCAATACTTGATAATTAAAAATAAATAACAGAATATTATTAATAATTTGAAATTCTGTGACCTCAATATTCTTGGGGGAAAAAAGCTTTCTATGTTATTCTTAACTGTGTATTATATTATACTTTCTTTTAACTTTATAACTCTTGTTTTCACCAAAAGTATTGATAGAATAATAATAAGTGGTACAATGTTATACCGGAGAATTTCAACACAAACTCTTTTTTCTATATAATGGTTATTAAGTTGCTTGTTCTCTGTATTCTTTGGTTTTATTAAATAAATAATACTCATATTAGGCAATTTATATGCAATCCTCTGACTGCTCATGTGACATGATTCCACATTAAAAATTATCCCTGAATTGCACAAGAAAATTCGGAGTATACATATCAAATCTTACCTTAGAGATGAAATGTATCATTTAATTATGGATTTGAATCAAAAGAAATGTGCAATAGATACAGAAATCTACATGAAGTGAGCATATGGAAGATGCTAGAGGAAAATGTGCCAGGTTCCCAGACTAGAAGAAAAACCAGCAGCTGCTTATGCTACTGGCACAGATGGAAGGAGATGACAAATTTTTCTGATAGATTACACTATTCAGAGGCACAGAAGGTTCCAGTAGATTAGGGAAATTTATAATCCATTATCAAAACCTGGTTAAAATTATTACAGAGCTTTGAGAGAGAAAATGCAAAAGGAATTGGTCTCAAGGAATTACAGAACCATTTAGCCAAATGCCCAGGCCCCTTTGACTCAGCACTGAACAGAAATGATGTGTGAAGATTTCTGCTGAAATTGAGCTCTACCCAGGGAGTGTGGGTGAGAGTAGGGCAGAGTTTTTAAGAGTTCAGTCCTCTTCTCTCTGTGGAATAAAGAAAAAAGAAATTGCGAGTGACCTGAAATTTGATGAGACAATGTGATCGTTTCAGTGAAAACGTTCATCTGGTTCACAATGGAAAATAACTGAAACGGGGTTTTGCTGGAACAAGCAACATTTATAACCACACGAGATTTTAAAAAGACTAAATAGAACAACGTTCTAAATAACTCTACACAAATAAACCCAAGGTATAGCCAGAAAACCATGGCAATTCTTTGTATTTTCCTCCTCAGCATCAGGAAGTTGTACTCAGCTGTGAAGGTGACTGAACCAGACTGTTGAAAAGTGCGGGGGCGGGGCTGATGACGTCCCTGCCCCTTTCCCCGACCCAGGATTTTGCAGCCCTGAAAGGCAAACGCAAAAGGAAAGGGAGCCAGTGAGTCCAGCTGACATCTGGGTTTAGAAACAGGAATAATAAGAAAACACGATTGTTTGGAACCTCTGCCATTCCATACTCCGCCAGGAAAGACAGTTCCAAAGTGCTTAGAGATGGGTCACTACAGCCTGGCAGATTTAAAAAGAAACTAATTCTAAAAGTCGATTTAACGTAATAAGATTACATGTAAAACCAGTTTTTAAATAATTTTTTAGTGTAACTTAAGTGTTGGTCCTAGGAAGCAGAGGTGCTGTTATTTAAACAAGGAAGTTTAGTTCCAAGGCCATTCTCATTACACTGCGTACCTGTTACTGACCGCCCCTCATACAACAGCATTCCTCAGCGGTTTGTGTCTTCACACTCCTCCGGGCAATTCCATGTGCCCAGCACTTCAGTGACCACAGGCTGATGGCCTTCAAGTCGATCTTTCTCACCTGTTTCAAGAGCTGTACATTTAAACACCCAGCTACGTACGTACCAGTTCGTCATAGACATCCTACAGGCAACTCAAACTTAACATATAATAAAATAAACTCAGCATTTAACCCTTCCAAACCCTCCCTAAATTTTTAAGTCCACCTATGCTGCGGTGTGGGAACCCTGATTACTAGTGTTTTATTTTCCCTTCTCATCTTGTAGCTTCTTTTCCACAGTATATTTGTCTGACTCTCATGCTTTGAAATTTAGTTTTTACTTTTCTATTGCTTGTATATTTTAGAAGCTGTCTTAAATCTATTATGAAACAATAATAAGTGAACTAATGCATAACAAAAGAATAAAAGCTAAATATTTTACTTCCTGTGGCAGTGAGGGAGATGTCTACAGGTTGGCAAAATCTCTCCAGGAGATGGCGCCCACAGTGTATTTTTTGCTTTTAGGTTTCTACCTAGAGAAAAATTTCAGTTTCCTTATACACATAATTCAAAGCAATATGATATTTCATATTTTATCATTTTTCAAGTGGTGCGCTGGGCTACTAAAACTTTACCTAGTGACTTTTTGTTCTTCTGTTATAGATGAAGTTAGGGTTTGGGTGCAAAAGAAATCATTAGAATGGAGAAAATTTGTGATAGGGGAGAATTTGTGATATGAGGTGAGAGGAAGCACATATCTCAAAACATTTGACACTAACATTTCAATAAACAGAAAGTATTAATCTTAGTATGATAGGCTATGAAACATCCAAGCTAGAATACAGAAGGAAAGATAGAGATGTGGGGAAAAGAAGCTAACAACTGAATGTATATCTAGGGCTACCTGAAAAAATAAGGAATAAGAATAGTATTTTAGAGACAGTTACATAGTATAGTCCTGGCACTTATTAGATGTGTGACTATGGGTGAGGTCTTTTCTCTCTCTGGACTTTAGAGGACTTCTTTTTAGAATCACAGAATTGAGGCAGACAATATTTTAAAAGGATTTTATTTATTTATTTTTAGAGGAGAAGGGAGGGTATTTTTAGAGGAGGAGAGGGAGAAAGAGAAGGAGAGAAACATCAATCTGTGGATGCCTCTCGCATGCCCCTCACAGGGGACCTGGCCTGCAACCCAGGCATGTGCCCTGACTGGGAGTTAAACTGTAACAGGGTGCAGCCAAAAGGGGGACCCCAAATAGGGGTTTGGAATAGGGTCCAGAACTCAAGGTGTCCAGGAAATATTAGGATGTCGTCCTCATCCCTTCCCCGCAACAGGTATGAGTTGGGGGAAGGGACACATGGAACGGGGCCGTTGAGGGCTGTTTTGCATAGCAACAGCTTTGCATCTAACCTCTGACATAGTCATTTAACATATCTATAACTTTTAACTGGTTGCGTAGATATGTTAAATAGCTGTGGCCATGCTTTGAGTCTGGGAGAAGGGAGTGACTTCCATCCAAGATGTAACTGGGGGGCAGGTCCCCCTGATTACAGAGCCTGTGTGAGAGCTTGGAAATGACTGGCTCCACGCCATGGGGCCGTGCCTGCTGAGACCCACTATGGCAGCCCAGTAAAGCTAGAAAAATATGAGAGTGCTGGCAAGTGTAGCCCATTGAGGGAGGAGTCGGAAATGGGGATGCAGAGGAATATAGGCACAGGGATTTAAGCCTGAGACACGGCCACCATTGGAGGGAGAACCACACAGCTTTGTCAGAGTGGGGAATCACCATGCGGCTTTAGCAGATAACTACCACTCGGCTTTGGCAGAGTGGCGAGCCCCCCCCAGCCCCTGCCCCGCAGCTTTGCTGAGAAGAACCATGTGGTTTTGGCCAGAGTGGGGACCCCCTTGGCTTTGGTAGGAGAGGACCACTTGGCTTTCGGATGCTCCCCTTGGCCACATGGCCTGGGAAGCAGGAGAGACTTTGCCTGGAAGAAGGGTGAAAGAACTCTTGCCAGTAGGCCATGAGAAGGTGCCACATGGCTTTGGATTAATTGGAGATCCTGCCTGGACAGTGACACAGCTGATGGTGTCAGGAGCCTGAATCATGAACATTTGCTTCTTTTCCTGAGATACGATACCCTAAATTAGGTCAGGGGGAGAAGGAAGCACTGTGGGCGTCCGTGGGTATCTTAAAGGACTTTGATATTTTAATGAAGACATTAGATCACTACTTTAAGTCTGTATTGCTTTCACAAATCTCTGGCATTGAGAGACATCTTTCCTAAGGTGGCGGACAATCGAACCTAGTGGGGGTCTTTTTGGTAAAAGTATATAGTAACCTTCCTTGGCCCTGTGTAGGTGTGTTCTGTAACACTTTTTGGCATCTCTGGGTGGGCCGATAATTGCCCCCGCTCCCCTCGTCCTGCAAAACTGGTCTGTTCTGCAACAAAACTACCAACCCTTTGGTTCACAGGCTGGCACTCAATCTACTGAGCCACAGCTTCTAGGGCTAAGCTAGACAATTTCTATGAATACTACAGTTTCTAAAATTCTATGGTTCCCAAATAACTATGGAGTAAAGGGAGAAAAGTAATCGCTAAGTTCAACTGGTGGAAACATAGGCTGAGGGAGCTTTCACGAACATAGGAAAGTCAACTTATGGGTCCTGGCACAGAACCAATTTGTTGCTGGATGGTAACACTTGGTCATTGTTTTCAACCCTGGGTACACTGGGAGAATTTAATTATAGCCATGGCTGGGCCCCACCCATGCCACTCAAGCAGAATCTCTGGATGGAGGGTCCAGATATCAGTAGTTGGTAGAAAGTACTCTAGACAATTCTAATCAGATTAAGAGCCACTGATCTAGATAATAAGAAAGACTACTAAACATCTTTCCTGGGGTTAAACAATCTTCTTAGTGAAGGATATAGGCATAAGCCTGGAGAGGGAAAAGGCACGAAAGGAAAAATAAGAAAGTGAAGAAGAAAGAGGGAATAGAAGATATAGAGATCATACATCTTGGAAGAAAAATACAGAAGAATGGAGGATCACATAAAAGGGATATAGCCAAGCCCAAGCTGTCATTGTATGGGGAAATTTGATCAAATGAAAACCATTGCTCTGTTAATAAAGAAAGTAGAAGAGAAGAAGGAGGAGGAGGAAGAGACAAGTTCTTCACCTTCCATTCCCTATCTTCATATTCATTGTCAATGTTGGAAAATGAAAATTCTGAATATGGGAAATGTTGGGAGTAAGATTATAAATAACACAATAATATCTTCATAACACATCATATTACCTGAAAGCTCTTCTCCTTGTTGATGGAAAGTCTAAGTTTAAGAAATTTCTTTGCAGACAGAGTGCTCTCTCTGTGAACTCTGCCTTATCACATTTTTTGTTGAAGTAGATTATAGGTGACTTTTGTGGTTCTCTAGTCAATTTTGGTGTTTTGCCTCCAACTAAGTCCACAAGTCTTTTCAGTAAAAGTATCAGCCTTACATAGCCTTCTCTCATACTGCTTGGCTCAATTCTGGATGGAGAGAAACTATTTGCTGCTTAGTTCATTGGACTTTGAAGCACTAAAAAAATTATAGTGTTTATGTACTGTATTTCTTTCTTTTTAAACATATAGGTTTGCTATTATTGAGAAATCTCATGCTCTAGGAAGTTTATCCCTGAGTGAGAATACAGAAGAATAGTATAATGATCTCAGAGAAAACAAGATAAAAATATTCAATTTAAACCACACACACACAGAGAATTTTGAATATAATTTTTAAGGGATTCATTATGGTCTCAAAGCCCATCCATGGATTTCTAGTGGGCCCTGGGTCTCAAGATATATTTGAGAAGGATCTAGGTTAAACACGTGCACAAGTTTAGTTGCTGTCTTTGTCTTGTCAATGAATATATGCTTAAATGGTTTTGTGTGTATGAATAAATTTGTCCTTAAAGATATAGAAGTAGATTTGGATGAATTAAAAAATAAAAACTTGTTCTTGTGTAGGCTATTACAAAGTTATCAGTTCTCCCTAAATTAATGTGTAATTTTAATGCAATTCAATTGAAATACCAGCATTTTGCCCTGGCTGGTGTGGCTGAGTGGATTGAGTACCAGCCTGTGAACCTAAGGGTTGCCAGTTCAATTCCTAGTCAGGACACATGCCTGGGTTGCAGACCCAATCACCAGTTGGAGGTGCTCAAGAGGCAACCACATGTTGATGTTTCTTTCCCTCTCTTTCTCTCTTCCCTCCCCTCTTTAAAAATAAATAAATAAAATCTTTAAAAAAAAACAGCATTTTTAAATGGAGCTAGACAAGTCAATTCTAAAGTTCACGTAAAAAAATTTAAGAATAGCCATGAAAACACTGAAAAGGTAAAATTATTTTAAGGACTAGCCTTTCTAGATATTAAAACACACCACAAAGCAACAATAAATTGGTGTGGTACTGGCTCATAAATAGACAAGCAGACTGGAGAACTAGAACAGGATAAAAATCCAAAATTAGACACAGCACATATGGAAATTTAGTATAAAGTAGAAGTGGTATCTCAAATTACTATAGGGAAAATGGGTTTCATAGTACATCATATTGACAAATGGGTAATAACTTAGAGACAAAATAAAATTAGACACACCTTATATTATACACACTCCTAATAGATAAACTAATAAACTAATAAATTCCTATGCTAATCTAAACATAATATACAAAAGAATAAATGGAACAGGGATATAATTGTAAAAACAAAAAGAAAAAAACAAATAATAGAAGAAAACAGGCAGATTTCTCTGTAACTTCAGTATACGGTGGCTTTAAAAATACATTCAAAATCCACAGACAATAAATAAATTGATATATTTGACTACATAATTCTATGAATACGAAGAACCATTACAAATTGAAAAACAATTGAGCATTTTGCATAAAAGAAACCTGGCTGCTGCAACTTCATCCTAACAAGTAAAAAGCTGAACAGACTGGAAAATCAATGATTCTTCTTAAACTCTTAAAAGAAGTGAGGACATGGAAAACTGCTGCTCCCAAAATTGGAGAGACAGGTGAATCGTGTAGTCACCGCTTACTGGAAAGCAACCTCATGGGGCTCAGTTTTCTTAACAAGGCCTGCTCTCAGGAGAAACTAGTTAACCAGAGGCTATCCTGCTGAGGTATCATCAGAGACTAATCAACCTGGAGGAAGGGGAATACCCAACTCCAGTCCAATCTAGCCATTCTTTCCTACCTAAAGTGGAGAAAAGAAACTTGAGAAGACTTGCGAAGTTCACATCCATAGGCACAGGTTCACTGAAAGATTGAGACCTAATCACAGGACTATCAAATGTTTCTCCTTCCTTCACATTTTACCACCACAACAGTAAAGGCCTATTTAGAGCAGTTCCTTTTATTGGGTACATCATCCGTCTATCAAGAAAAGATTACAAGGTATTTTAAAAGGCAAAAAATACAACTTAGAGAGAGAGAGCAAACATCAGAACCAGTCGTGGCAGGAAGTTAAAATGACCAGATAGGGGAGTATAAATAACTATGATTATTATGCTAATGGCCCTAATGGATACAGATGGACAATGTAAGCAGAGAGATGGAAATCCTAAGAAATAACCAAAAAGAAGTGTTATAGTGAAAAACATGATAAGAGAAATAAAGAATGTCTTTGATGGGCTTATTAGTAGACTGGACATGGCTGAGGAAAGAATCTCTGTGCTTGATGATATCTCCACAGGAATCTCCAAAACTGGAAAGCAAAGGAAACAAAGACCGGAAGCAGTAGAACAGAATATTCAAGAACTGTGGGACTACAATAAAAGGTACAATGGGAATATCAAAGGAGATGGAAAAGAAAGGAACAGAAGGAATATATGAAACAATAATGACTGAGTTTTTTTATATTAATGTCAGATATCAAACCACAGATCCAGGAAGCTGGGAGGAAAGCCAAGTAGGATAAGAAAGAAAACTATAGCTAGGAACATCATATTTAAACTACAGAAAATCAGAGATAAATTAAAAATCCTGAAAGAAGCCAAAAGAAGAAATACCTTCCCTACAGAGTAACCAAGATAAGAATTACATCTGACTTTTCAGTTACCATTCAAGCAAGAAGAGAGTAAGATGAAATATTAAGTTTTTAAGAGAAAAAAACTTACTAACCTAGAATCCTGTAACTTGTAAAACTAACCTTCAAATATGAAGGGTTCAAATATGAAGACTAGTCTTTAAATATGAAGACTTTCTTGGAGGAAAAAAAATTGAGCAAATTCATTGTCAGTAGCCTTGCCTTGAAAGAAATTTTAACAGATCTTTATAGAGAAGTAAAATGGTATAGGTTGAAAACTTGAATCTACAAAACGAAAGAAAGAGTATCAAAGAAGAAATAAGTTAGAATGAAATTAAAACTATGATTTATTTATCCTTATTGATCAAATAAGTTTGCTTAAAATAATAATAGCAACAATGTATTCCATCATGTATGCTTACATATATGTCATATATGTGCTTATGTGTGCTTACCTATAAATGAAGTGACAGCAAGCAATGATCCAGGGATGAGAGGGGGAACCAGAATTAACTTATTACTATAAGGGGCTCACACTGTCCATGAAGCAACATAGTAGTATTATTTGAAGGTACATTTTGATTAATTGTAAACATGTAATGCAAAAATCTAAGGCAATCACTAAAAAAAGTTAAAAAAAGTATAATCGATGTTCTAAGAAACATGAGAAAACAATGATATACAAATCTCAATTAAAACCATACAAAGCAAAAGAAGAATGGAAGACAAAAATAGGAACAAAGAACAAGAGCAACAAATAGAAAACAATAACAAATATGGTAGATATTACTTTACTATATCAATAATTTCTTTGAATATCAATGGTTTAAGTGAGCCAATTAAAAGACAGATTGTGAGTTTGAATCAAAATGAAATCTACTTTAAATATAAAGAGATTAAAAACAAATAAGTAACTAAATATATTAAAAGATAGACATACTCCAAATTTTAATAATTGTATAATGGTTATATGAAAGGTTAACACCTGAGTAATTGGGTGAAGGGTATATGTAATACATCATAGAATTTTTACAGTATTTTAGTAGGTATGAGGTTATTTCACATTGAAAAATTAGAACATAAAAAAGTGAATAAAATATTAATTTAAATGTATCTGTATGACATGAAAAATCTCTTTAATATATTGCTTTTAGCATAATTTATTAAATTGTGCTAAAATTCACAAGGGTTCAATTTAAAAATAGTGTCTTAATTCTAAATGATATATTATAAATGGTATAATATTGCAGTTTTAGTCATTTATCTGCCAATAAAAATTTAAAGAAGTAAATTTTTGAAGCATATATTTAGTTAAAAGGTAGAGAACAAAGAATATATATGTTCAGAAAAAAAACCTGAGGAAGTAAATTTTCAGAAAAAAGTGTATTGTTTTCTAAAAGTGTCTAGGTAAAATTAATGAATTAGGTTATATAAATAAATGTTTCAAAAGCAGGAGTTTGCTCTTGGACACAAAATAACATTTTATAAAACATTTAAATGACATTTCAAACAACTCTATTTAGGCTGTTTCAAAGACTCTTCAATTAAATAGTTGCTCAAATGGTGCCAATTCAAAAAAAAATTGCAGCTAAAATGAGCCAATTTAGCTCTGATGGGTATTGTTTTCAACCCTAAATATGTATTAAAGTTGTTGATTTTAACAAAAAATTGCCAAATTGATGCGATTACTTGGTCACTGTAAAGTTCTTATAAAAAGCAATGTAGGTACATTTGCTGAGAGCACATCTTTAAAAAACCTGTCAAAGGATTTTCATCTGATGTGATATATTTGGATGCCATAATATGTAGTTATCTGGGAATCTTTTGGATTACCAGGTATAAAGTTGTACTGAATGGTTTGCCTATAACTAGAATTTATAAACTCTGTCTTCTGCAACACAGATTTATCTGCAGACATCATAGTACACCCTAACCGTGACTGGGCAGCCTGGGATCCAGTTGCTTACTGCCATGTACACGGACAACACAAAGATATATGGAAGAAAGAAACAGGTTTTTATCGACAGGTTACCCAGTTTGAGGGGGCTGGGAGCATTCCTGCTCTGAGCCAACCTTGTTCCCAAAGCACAGAAATTCCCCTGTTATCAGAAAGATTGAAGTCCGAATCCATGCCTGGAAGTTCCCCATTATTGCCTGGAAGTTCCCATTATTGCTTATCTGTCTTTTTGTATTTTGGGTTTTTTAAAATTTTTATTTATTTTTTTTAGAGAGAGGGAAATATCAATGGGTGATTGCCTCTTGCACGTCCCCCACTGGGGACCTGGCCCACAACCAAGCCATGTGCCCTGAATGGGATTCAATCCTGCAACCCTCTGGTTCACCGACTGACACTCAATCCACCGAACCACACCACCCAGGGCGCTTATCTGTCGTTTTGGAGCTCAAGGACAGTGCAAATGGGCCTCCACCCTCGGGCTCTCTCCTGCTCTCTGGTGTGCACTTGTGGGGTCAGCACCTGCATTGTCCCACAACAGCTTTCCCTCTCTTTCGGGGTCTAGGGTGCGCTGCCAGATCACTCCAGACAGTTTGGCTGTGCAAGCTTCAACGATGAGGCTCCAGGGCCTGAGCTGGGGTTCAGGAACTTCCCAGGCTCACACCTCAGTATACTGTTCCCAGCCTCCATGCACTGCTGTTAGGATGAGCCCAAGAGCTTGTGCCTGTCAAGGCACACATCCCAGCATGGGCCTCCGGGAGCTGGCTTCCAACCATGTGAGGCCTGAGCCCTGAAAGCTGCTGCCCACATGATGCAAAGCAAGAGAGCAAGGTTTCTGCCCACATCCTGTTTTAAAGCCCCCTCCCCAAATTCCATACACTGTGGGATGTCCAGCTTTTCAACCAACATGGGTCACGTTGGCCATGTGTTTCTTTGCCCCTCTTCTGTGTGCCATGTTTCACAAAGGGGCAAAGTGTCCAGTCACGTAGAATGCACACTTATCTCAGCCCAGAGTGCTGTGTCTGGCCCCCACAGCTCACTCAGGCGGTGCAGACTGTGTCAAGAGCAGCTTCTAATTGTTTACAGTAGCCACAGGGTGTGAGAAGGCTATCAAGCCCCAGTTTAGGTTTTCTCCTGGGCTGCCTCTCTGCCCCTAAGCCTGCCTGCTGCCTGTTGGGAAGCTGGTTTGTTTACAGTTCTCTCTGTTTACAGTTGCTTCCCGCAATCTCCCTTCTCCAGCAGCTCCTCTTCTTCTCAAAGGCAAACTGCTTCAATCTGCTGCCTCTGCAGCTGTTTCAATCCGTTTTCTCGCGGGGAGGTGCTGTCTCTGGGCATCAGGGTTCCCCTGGTGTGGGGCCTCCAGTGCTTCTCAGTGACTTGGGCAGAACCCCCAGGTCGCATAACTAGCAGGTAGTGGTTCACTTCCTTTTTCTTCTGCTTCTTTCTTTAACTACAGAAATAGTTATAATTACAGGTGAACATTGAAAACTTAACAAATAATGGTTTTATTTATCCTAGATGCATGCCTAGTGCTCCATATACAAGTACTAGTTGTAAAGATTAATGTCCCCTGTTATTTTTCTTTCTCTCCTTTGGCCTCAATTGTTTATGCTATAACTATTTCATGTCTAGGTTTTAGACTTTAAACACTCTCTTAACTTATGTATGACCTGACTTTCTCCTGCCCTCTGTACCAGGCATTTCCCCTTGTATTTTTGCTTTGCTCTTTAGTTCCATGTCAAAGACTATTTTATTGGCTATTTTAGAATCTCTTTGGATTGCATACCTGTAGTACTAACTGAACTAGCTCCTTGCAATCCAAGATTGTTCACCTGAGCCACAATAGGGGGAAAGATTCTGACAAGTGGGGCAATTGTAGAACCACCCAGATGGAACTTTCTAGAGCATAGAAGAAGGTTTTATTCAAGACTTTGCATCTAAGCATATAAAATGATTTTGTTGCAATAGGGGAGAGAGATTGAATTCAATACAATAGGGACAAGTAGCCTGTGGGTAGAGTGAGGGAATGGATGGAAAATCTCCAAGAAGATTTGGTTAGGTGTCTCTGGTCAATGGGAAGAACTTGACTCCATATCAAGGGCAGTGGGTAAGGAGCTTGAACGAATATCAAGGGTGGAGATTCTGGGTAAACTGGTGTAGCAGGATTCTTTGTTAAAACTGAGCTGAGCAAGGGGCTGGTGGAGGGGGAATGCTCAGAGGAGTCTGACCAAAATTTGGTTAGTTTTTATAAATGCCATAATGACAAATTACTGTAACTAGCTGAAGATTTTAGAGTTTAGGATGGGCATTGCAGGTTATTTTGTACAGAAATTTAGTTAGTTTATACATTCTAGTTTATAATGGTACACTTTGGAAAACTCTTGGGCCTCATTTCCTCAGTGGTCTGGTCCTGATTAAATTTTACATATTCAAAAGAAATCCTAATATATTAATATACATTTTGATATGTGGAAGGGAGGTAAAGAAGAATAATGTGAAAATGTTTTACATTTTTACTGCATAGTTTAATATCTCTTTTACATACTTGTATTGGGATTTTGTGAGTCTTGCACATTTTCTACTCTTCTTCTGTCCCATCCAACTTGATCTTCTTCTTTTTATGCTGTTGTGGACCAAAAAGCGGCCACATACTAAATCTCACAAGCTCAGGGGAGGCCTGCATTACAAACTCAGAGACCAAACGTAACCACATAGAAAGTGTCACAGGTGTGCACAGGTGTGCACAGGTAACCAGGTTCTTAGTGATCGAGAACAAAGAATTGAACCGAACACACAAAGTTTATAGCATAAAGAAAGAGGGGAGGTTTATTAAGTGATAGTACATACCACAGGACACGGGAGTGAGCCAGCTCTGAGCAGAGGAAAAAAAGGGCACGTGGGCTGGGGGATTCTATTCTTATAGGGGCAGAAGCCCCCTGCTAGTCTTTGGCGGGCTTTTCCTGCGCAGGTACAAGGAGTTGGATTTCAAAGCTACTGCGCATGCGTGGTTTCCCATGACTTTCTTGATTGGCTACTGGAGAAGGGAGTCCCACTAATGTTATTTCATTATAATGATATTATAATGAATCAGGGGTAGTGCGCAGGCGCATTCTATGATTCAGAGTTGTCCCAGAAAACAGGAACAACCCGTCTTAGGGGGTCTTTGTCATGTATAGGTGTTTTCTACCTCAGCCCTGCGGGGCCTTGGGAGCTTCCTTCCTGACTACCTCCTGCCTCAAAAGGTCTGAAATTAAAATTTTCCAACTAAAAGCAGTTCATGACAGCCATGTCTTAAGGTGATATTTTTCCCTAACAAAGGTCAGAGCCCCTGTTGTCTTTTGCATCTATGGTAACATACCTGATAACACCTTTGGAATATCAAAGTAATTTCATTTTTTTTGACAATTCCCCTCATTGTTATTATTACCATGTTAAATATTAGCTATCCTATACCCACCAATGTAAAGGAAGTATTGTTTGTTTTACTTTTATCCAATCCCAGAGATTTCCCCTCACGTCCCTTGCTAATCTTATTCTAATAGATTCTTTTCTCCCACCTTTCTAATCTATCACAAATGAATTTCATGTAACTTCCTTTCATTTTCCCCTTTGATTCTGATGTGTAAAATAAGAGGTAAAACTGCCATTTTCTGAAGCATTTTCTCAACCTGCTGAGATTTTGATTTCTGGCAATTGTCATCAGTTTGGCTCAAATAAATTCATAAAAATTCCTACAGGTTTGGAAGTTTCTTACATTGACACTGTCATTTTGGAAAAATAGGAGACTTACTTTTATTTTATTTTATTTTATTTTAAAGATTTTATTTATTTATTTTTAGAGAGGGAAGGGAGGGAGAGAGAGAGAGAAACATCAATGTGTGGTTGCTGGGGGGTCATGGCCTGCAACCTAGGCATGTGCCCTGACTGGGAATTGAACCTGCGACACTTTGGTTCGCAGCCCGTGCTCAATCCACTAAGCTACTCCAGCCAGGGCAACTTTTATTTTTTTTAATACCTAGAGTCCTATTTCCAATTTATTTTACTTTTTAATTATAATTATAAGGTTCTTAAAATGTAAAGTTAGTTGCTTTGCTTCCTTTAAATGCAAGTGATATAGCAAGAGATAAACATACGCAGCTATTTTAGGATATGTGCAACTTCAAATTATCTGTGAAAGCCAGATGAGTTCTGGAGACATTGGTATGCATGAACATGTACTTGAGACTATTTGGTTTCCAAGTGTCCTTCATAGCATCCAGTCCTGAAACGACAAACATCCTTTTGCTTTTGAAACTCGTTCAGAACAGAATAGAAAGAAAAGGCTTGGTGGTTGAAGCACTGGAGGTAAGCCGACCATTTGCTTAACAAAACAAGGCTTTTACTCCACCTCTCCAAGGCACTTTCATCTGAAAACTGGGTTTGGAACCAAGCAGAAACAAGCTCTCTCTAGTGGGATTCTTTACTTCCTGGTTTCAGATGGGCACAAAGAATAGACTCTTTTGTGTTTTCCTGCTATTCACATTTTTAGTCAGATCTGAAACTAGAGGTGTGCTTAAATAATGAGGGTTTGTACACATTTCCTTTTCTCCAGCAGGGGATTCAGATCCTTATTTTCTCAGAGCAAGGTGAAACTGCTTTTGAACTCAGCTCAGTAAGACCTGATGCAAAATAATATGAAAGGAACAGTTCTTCATAATGAGAAAAATAAATAGAAACATATTTTTTCTGCTGCTTCTTCTGAATGCCCTTTAATTTTTTTTCTTGGCCCTTAAAATCTATGGGTTTCTTTTTAGAGGGGGGTAGCTTTTAGATGTGCAGATACTATTAAAAGTTGGATAATTTTAACTAACGTGCCTTTTAGAAAGCCATTTGTTCCCCATATTCCCATTTTTGTGTAATTAATGAGAATTGTTCTTTTTTAGGTTTTTTATTTTTATTTTTGACTTTATTTTTATTGAATTTATTGGTGTGACATTGGTTAATAACATTATATACGTTTCATTCACATCTGTGCACACACACTAGAAGTTTGAACACAGTGCTAATCATCAGCAAGACATATTTATTTCTGTTGCTTTTTAAGACATGTCAGTCTCTTTTGAAATGAAAATAAAAAATATAACCTAAAAGCAAAACCAAACCACAGACAAGTACTATTTTTGTCTCTAAATGTCCATAACTGTGAAAACTCCGTTTATTGATCTAGCCCACCATGTCAACAAATCCTGGCTGACACAACCACAAATGCACGTTGTTCTTGTTCAGAGGTGAGTCTGGTCAATTCTTTCTTCCTCAGCCACCTACACTCATGGCTAAAATGTCTGTGGATAAGAAACTAAAAACATCAAACAACTAATGTTTGGGGCCAATGCTTGTCAGAATACTTGGAAGACTGTTAAATTTTATTTTTTGGTAATGTAAGAGCACATAGTCAGGCTATTTTTCTATCTTTGAAAGTTGTTTAAAAATTTTTTTAATCCTTACCTGAGGACATCTTATTGATTTTAGAGAGAGGGAAAGGGAGGGAGAGAAAGGGAGAGAAAGATTGATGTGAGAGAGAAACATCAGTTGGTTACTTCTTCTATGTACCCTGACTGGGGACAAAACACAAAACATTTGGTCTGCAGGGCACCACTCCAAGCAACTGAGCCACAGGGGCCAGAGCTATCTTTGAAAAGTCTTTACTAAAATAATTGAAGTATCAGCAATATTGCAAGTGGGTATTCACTTCATTCTTTCACAGCCTATTCGAAATAAAAACCTAAGGACTGGGTCTATAGCAGAAAATAAGCCAAAATAAAAGAGTAAAAATGATGAAGGATTGACTGATAGGTGAGTAGAAATCTAACTATTTAGTAAATAAGCATTTTATTAAATGCTATACAGAGTAGTAACTAAGGAAAAGACACATTTTCTATGTTTGAGGACCTCTTGCATTCTAGTCACTAGTACAGAAGAAAGCATAGCCTCATCTGTCATTGTCAAGTTGTAGGACGGTGCAGCCAGGGGGCCCCCAAAAGGATTTGTAATGGGGTTCAGAACTCTGGGTGTCCAGGAAATATTAGAAAGATATATAGGATGTCCTCACCCCTCCTCTGCACAGGTGTGGGTTGAGGGAAGGGACACAGAGAGCAGGACCATGGAGAGCTGTTTTGCATAGCAACAGCTTTGCAGCTAACCTCTGGCATGGTCATTTAACATATCTATAACCTTTAACTGATTGCGTAGATATGTTAAATAGCTGTGGCCATGCTCTGAGCCAGGGGGATGGAAAGAACTTGCCCCCAAGATGTAACTGGGAGGCAACTCCCCCTAGTTACAGTGTGTGAGAGCTTGGAGATAATTGGCTCCATGACATGGGGCCACCCCTGCCCAGACTCATGATGGCAGCCCAGTAAAGCTGGAAGGATATGGGAGTGCTAGCAAGTGTAGCTGATTGTGGTAGGACTTGGAAATGGGGCTGCAGAGGAAGATTGGTGAGGGGATTTAAACCCAGACTCAGCAGCCATTGAAGAGAGAGCCGCATGGCTGTGGCAGTGGAGAACCATGCACTTTTGGCAGAGCGAGGACCCCCGCAGTCTTGGTGAGGGAGAACCACGTGGCTTTGGCCAGAGTGGGCCCCTCACCCTCCCCCGCAGCCATGAGAAGATCCACCACTCAGCTTTAGCTGGAGATTCCGGCAACACAGCTGATGGTGCTGGGAACTGAGGAAAGTCTACCAGTTGAGCACAGATTATAGGGAAGAACCGGGGGTTGCCTGAGCCACGGACTTGTATTTCTTTTCCTGAGATACGGTACCCCAGACTGGACAAGGGAGGGAAGGAAGGACTGTGTGTGTTTGTTGGTGTTTTAAGGGACTTTGGGATTTTGACTAAGACATTAAGTCATTGCTCTTAGTTTGTATAAATTGAATAAGTAACTCCTTTCTTTTTCACCAATCTCTAACATGGAGAGCTATAATTCTCTGGCAAAGGGAAAGGTGAACCTAGTACAGGGGGACCCCAGGAGAAACAGGGATCAATTCACTAGCACTGTGGGACCTTCTTCACTGGTGGCCAATTAGGGAAAATCATGGGAGACCACATGTGCAGTAGCTTTAAAGTAATGCAACTACTTGTACATGCTCAGTAAAGCCCACCAAAACTAGCCAGGAAGGATCGGCCCTATAAGAATAGAGTCTCTCCAGCCCATGAGGTCAATCTCTGCTTGGAGTTGGCCTGCTCCCATGTTCTCTGCTATAAACTCTGGATGTTTAGTTCAATTCTTTGTCCCGATTACCAAGAACCTGGTTACCTATGCCCATCTGTGACAAAGTGACAGAAATAATACAATTGAGTCAACAGCTTTATGTCCTCTATTTAAGGGAAAACAATCCATATTTTGGGCTAATACAGTGCCTCACAAGCAGTGGGGCACTTTTCCTGCAGGTTTTGGGGCAAGAGTGAGTTTTACAGAGAGAAGAGGCACACAGAAATGGCAGGACTGGCTAAGAAGTTGGGGATTTTCTTACAAGGCTAGAGAGGTCCTAATTTTAAGGTCAGGTAAGCTAACTGGAGCTGAGGTGGAAAACTGATTGATATACGTTAGGTTTCCTTGACCGTGCAGTGTTTTATGTAACATTTTCAACAGGTAGATAGTTTTATGCACATGGCATGCGGAATAAGGAGGCAGTCAGAGTTTTGTAGTGTTTCAAAGTATATTTATGCTTTATATTATTACTTTATATATTTTTTTCTCAATTTTTCACAACACAGAGTAATTCAGATTTATACAAAAATGTTTTTCTTCAAGTTTTCAAGAATAGAGGTCTTAGGTCAGTCAGTCACTGCATATGAAGAGTTCACTGGCTAGTGTTCAGAGGATCAGAGAATCTGCTCCCTATTCAGAGCACACCCACCCTGCACACTGTCCATTGGCAGCTGCTTCCAAACCTGTATAGGGGACTAAATGATAATCAGAAATGATTGAATGAATGAATGAATGAATGAATGAATAAAATTTTCTAGTAAGAACAAAAAACCTGAGAGATCCAGCTCTGTGCTCTCTCCTTCAAGGAACTTTCCCTAATTTCTGCAGGGTTATGCGTCTCAGAACACTCATTATACTTGCTCATAGCACTCCTAGCTTTCAGCTGCAAATAAAAGAACCTCTTAATAAGGTGGCTTGAACAATGGCAGAACTATTGCATGCAAGCCTTCTGGGAGGAGGCAGCTCTATATTTGGCTCAGCAATCTCCTGCTGTTATTGAGGACCATCTTTTCACCCTATTATCCTCAGAGTATTGCATGGTCTAGGAATCCAGGGGAAAACTGTGAGGTGCCAACCCTATATCTATCCTCCTCTTCTTTTTTTTAAAAACTAACAGAATGACAATTTCATATGCAGAGGCCATATGCCCAGCTTTTGAAAAAGTCAAAGGAACTCCTCCCCTGAGATGCAATTGGCTTCCAAATGAATTCTGTGAAGCAGCTCTACTTTTTTTTGTCCAGAAATATTCCTTTGTACATTTTAGGGACTTTGATTTTATTATAAAAGTGATACATGCACAGAGTTAAAAATTGTTAGGATGGAAATCCTTAAAGTAAAAATTAAAGGTCATCTCTCTTCTTCTGGTAACAGTTTCTCCTATATGTTTTTGAAAATGACATCATTTAAAATGTCTTTTATTTACTGCATCATTTCCTTCCTAGTCTTTACTTTCGCATTATAGCCACCTCATTCCATTACTCAGCTATGCATTCTGAGGTAAGTAGACTAGAAATCCCTTTTGGAATACTACAGAGAAACTGGCCTTCATTATCAGAATATGTTCATTCAGGAAAATAATTTGAAAAACAAGGCTCTCTCTGAAGCACTGAACCATGTGGTCATTATAGTTTTAATAATGGTGGTCAATGATGCGTGTGTATGTGCATTTTTGTGAGCACATCACTGTCACATCACCCCCAAATTCATTGATGTTAGTGACTGTGGCAATGAGAAGATGTGCCAGCCAGTTACACAGACTTTGTAACTAGTCTGCTGTCTTCAGTGCCAAGTAATATTTTATATTTTGTTTTGATACAAAGGGTATAAAGAATATCTTTTCACAGAGGCATGTAGAACAAGATGCAAGATTTTCAAAATGCTAGGCATGTCATGGATACATATGCCAGAAGATCATAGGAGAAAAAAATGACTTAAGCTAAATGCATTTGAAGCACACTGTAATATAATCCTTTACAAAGTACTATATACTTTAAGGTAGAACTATTTAGATTTATTCCAAGCAATTTATTTCCAGAGAATTATAATCACCTTATTAAATAGGGATTATCCTGGGCAATACCATAATGCCCTTTGGAGTCTCTCTAGCCTGATTTTCCACACAGCTCTCCCTCCCCCCAGATAATACTTCACCTGGTCCTCCAGGGGCTCTTACACTTGCTCCTTCCCACTACTCCACAGCTACTAGTATTTATTTGCATCTTCAGCCACTCTGTTAGGGTTTCATCTCTGACTCCAAATAAATGAGTTGTCTTTCACTTTAATTATAGGTGTATAAATCACTCTTGAGTAAGTTAGGAGTCTCTGAGCCTCTTAAATTTTACTCCATAGACTGAGATGAAAGGTGATTCTTAATTTAATATGATATCATTTCAAAGACAGTCTCACAGGTAGCATATTGGTAAAGTTTTTGATCTATTTACAGGTCCAAGAAATTTTGGCTATATTAAGTAACTTAGTACCCCAAGAAAAATATTTTTATATTTTAAATGGCAGAATGAACTTTGGTTGTGAAGATTGCTTCACACTCAAGTCTCACTGGGGCTGGCTGGTTAGCTTTCTGTTTTCTACCTTGGAAAGATGATTGGCACCTTAGGTGGGTAAATGTGCTATGTTAGTGACCCAGTGGTAAAACCACATCAAAAAATAACAATGCATAGCAATGTGATCACTCTCCCATTACTGATACCCTGATCTGGTCTGGTTGCAACCATATTAAATGTAAGCAAATTTTTAAATTTAATTTAAAAATAAAGGTTAGTGGAAAATACTGTTGTTGAGTTAGAGGCACAATGATTGGGTGTCTCAGCTCTTCCAAGGGAAGATTCACGGCTGTCATGTGTTATTCTGGGTTTGAAATAAGGTGGGTATTTCTTTAGGATCTCTAACTTCATTAACAACATTCATGATTCTCTCAGAAGAAAGAACCGTATCTATCTTCTCAATGTACTTGAACGGCCCAGTAATCTGACTTGTGGGAATGATTTTCTTGTTATCCATCCAAAGTCCACCTCATGATCTTTCAGTATGTACCTTTCTATCTTTTTTGAGAATTTAAATTGCTGTTTCATAACTCTTATTATTATATATAGTCATTTAACTGAATGTCAGAAAGGTATTTAAAGGGGAGTTGATGATAAAAAGGGAGTCAGACAGCTGAATGGCTCTACTAACTCTTAATATTTCACTGACGATGATACCCCAGTGTTAATGTGTGCTTTGCAGGTATTAATAGTTTTTTGTATGAGAGAAGCTCCTTATCTAGTACAGATTCTAAACACAAGTAATCTGGATGCACTGTTCTTTCAAGTATATAAAAATAACATGGAGAAGTGTGTTTATATCCTGGCCTACTTTTACATCTATTTATTCAGAGGCTTCCTTTACTTTTAGAATAAACACTCAATTGAGGGTGGGGGTCTGGGTAGAGGAGAGCAAAGGGAGAAAAACTGGGACAACTGTAATAGAACAGCAATAAAATATTTTAAAAAATAATCACTTATTTGTGAAACCACATTCGTTGCAGTTGAATGACTTCAGTATGTCTTTCCATTATCAAAATCTTTTTTTTGTGTGTGTATGAAGGTAATAAAAGTGGTTAAAGGAATGATTTATGAAAAAAAGGAGAGAAAAAATGAAGACTTCTATTTCAAAATCTACACTAGTTTTTTTTTTCTTTCAGTTTATAGTAATAGCAAATATTACTCAGAAAGTATCAATTCTGGTATTTTTAATCTAACCAACATCTTTGGGAAGAGATGTGGTCTCACTGAGAGCAAAGAATGCTGATGGCTGACTGGAATGGCAGGTGTACAGAACGTTTCCGGGTTGTCCTTTGCTGAATGAAGCAGCAGCCACATTTCTCTCTCATCCACAGCATTTGGATCAGCAGTGCTGTGTGTGTTAAGACTACTGAGCCAACAACTGGTGGATGTTGGCCCTCCCAGAGAAAAACATGCAACTGATTGAAAAAAGGTCTGGTGTCTTGGAGAACTTTTCTGCTAATATTAGCAGTGACTGGAGTACCACTCCCTTATTACTCCTGCTAACCTCCCCCACCCGCCCCAGCAATAGCTCATTTTTCAGCTGGTGGAAGCCCTGAAGTAGCTGGTGGGAAGTAAAGTAGTTATTTTAAGAAACAGAAATTTCCTCAAACTACTGTTAATTAATTAAACAAGGAGGGCATTAGACTAATGTGGCTTTATTGCTCTGGCAGACTATGGAAGCAAACCAAAATCTAAGCCTGAAAATGCCTGAAGATTACAAAATCAATATGCTAAGAACAGCTAATCACAAAGAAAGCCAAGTAGGCCTTAAGCAATAGCCAACCAAATAATGCTTTACTTTGCTTCTACACTTTTCTCTGTATGTCTTGTTGACAGACTGCTCCTAACTACTTTCAGGTTGGTGCTACATATTTAAAATAGATTTTTACTCAAATAAACTCTTAAAATTTTAAATATGCCCCAGGTTATCTTTTAACACTACTTTAAACACTCTTAAGTCAAGCCTTAAGTCAAGGAGAGTTTGATGGAGGCAATAAATAAATATTGAAACTTTTATAAGGCTCAGTTGCAATAAATGATGCAGCTCCTCAGTGGAAAGGGAAAAGTAATCACGTTTCTTTCTGTCTCATTGTCTCTTTCTGTCTCTCTATTTCTGTCTCTGTTTCTGACCTACATCTCTGTTTCTGTCTCTTTTATACCTATACACATCTTTTATCTTGGATGTCCATCAGCTTCATTCTTTTCTTTTTACAGATTGGCTACTTAATTACTAAGTCCATCTGGTCTTTTAGTTTTCATATGGCTAATGAAATCTCTGAGACCTATCTTTAGGTTTCAAGAAGAGAGAGTCATTTTAGCCTGGGATTTGACATCCAAGGTGAGTCCATGAGTCTCTACTGGAAACAGTCTGTCACTTCATCTCTTTGAATTGCAGTCTTGGGACCCAGGCATAGGGAGAGCCAGCAAAATTATGAGTGAAAGCTAAGGCAGAGAGACAGGGTACAGGAGATAAGAGCAGGCAGGGTTCACAAAAAGGTAATTCTCAATATCTATCCCAGCTTTGAATTACTCCTGAGCTTCATTTTTAGCATCACCTTCAGAGACTGTACCAGACACACAAGAGAAATAATTTTATTTTGTTTTTGGGTTCTCCCTCCCCACTTCTGCCCTTTCCTAATGTACTCAGTTAATTTCCTTCTCCTCTTTCCTTGCTCTGCCCTTTAACAACAAACAACAAACAGCCTGATAAATGCCAAAGGTAGGCTCAGACACAATGAGGAAGGTTGAAGGCAATAGAAGGGTAGGAGGGCTACTCAGGCCTGGAAGTCTGACTCACACACATGGAGAAGCAGCCTCATTGTTCATTTCAATGGTAATGGTTAAACTTGTGGAAATGGGTGAATGCCACATTTGACCAACTCTGCTTTATGGGGGGACCCCAAAGAACCAGAATTATTTTCTGGAAGGTGGACCCCTTGTAGGACAAGCTTCCCCCACCAGGTGAGTGTTCTGGGAACCCATCTGTATCAGTGTTCCAGCTGGCATTGTTGTGAGAGGCTGCATTTGGCCTCAGTGAATTTTTGTTTGAAGACTCTTTCAATGTGTTTGCCCATTTTATGATGGGTGATGTACAAGTGCACCTGCCCACACTCTGGCTGAGTGTTTATCAGTTTTTGACCTGAAATGGCATGAATGCATGCCCCACACTCCTTATTCACCTGATAGCTCCCCCTAGTGACTTTTTTTTATTTCCCTGGATGAAAAAAATCTTCAAAAGGAAGCATTTTGCCGATGTGAAAGAGGTGAAAAAAATGGCAAAAGCTCTAAAAGGCATCCAAATTGATGAGCTCAAAAACTGTTTTGAACAGTGGAAAAAATATTTCAATATTGCAATAGGTATATTGCATCAAATGGAGAGTATTTTGAAGGTAACTGAAGTTTAAATGTGTCAGAATAAGTACACAATTTTTTAATAAATAAATTCCACAGTCTTTTGGGGCCCTCCCTCATATTATTGTGGCGAATAACATTATTCATTTCTAAACTTGGCAAATGGAGGTATCTAATAGAACTGATTTAAAATATTAGTCAAAATGAACAATAAAAGAAGTATCTCCTACTTATCTGAAAGATATGCTAACTCAAGTTAATAACATGGTATTTTTGACTGAGCACTGTTAGTCAGTTATAAGAGTTCAAATCATTAGGGATAATGAAGCCTGCCTGTATCTGAAGGATCAAACCATCTCTGTGTATACCCACTCTTTGGTACTCTCATTAAAAACATTTTCTCATTCTTTTATAATCACACTCTCTGCTTACTTGGCTGGGCCAGAATCAACCTCAAATTCCAAACTTTGTAGATCGAAGTGTTTCCAGAAACAGAATTTATCAGTAGGTCAGGGAATAGCAGACATACTTACATCCATTTGTGCCTTTTCTCTTGAATGTGCAAGTCCACAGATCTAAGGGCCTTTAGCTCTGTAGCCCGTGCCTCCCTTTACAGAACCACTGCTCCACTTGTGTTCAACTCTGTCCAAATGCACATTCTGCTGTCTTGCTGTCTTCCATGTTTACATGTCCAACTAAGAGCACCAGGGTGGGAAGGGAAATTTAAGGGTAAGGATTACTTAAGGGGTGCACATTCCTTATCAGCATCCCTCCCCAACATAGTCAAGGCTGAAGTTAGAACCCAATAAAAATATCTTTGCTTAAGCTCCAGAGCCTTAGGCTTGAATTTCCTCTCTCCAAACACTCCTGTGCCTGGTTCTGTTTCTCTGGCCAGTTGATTTCAGTTGGATCCTCCATGGCTCTGTCTGTGCTGTCATTTACCTTTCCTCTTACCATGTTGTAGATATTTCTAAATCCCCCACCCGTTGCTTGATGGCCACGCACCAGACTCACTCACCAAGTGTGTTCTTCTTGGCCACCTTGCTTGGGTATGATGAATTTGGGTCTCAAGCTGACGGAATCTTGTGCTTTTCTTTTTCTTTCTTTTTTTTAATGCACATGTCATTTCTTTTGTTTTTATTTTCATGTTTTGTTTTTTAATTTGTGCTTTTGCCTTTTACTTATCCATTAGCTAGTGTTCAATTTGATTTAAGTTTAAATTCATATATGTACTGGCCATAGCACATATATAACAGAAAGAAATTCATGCTAAATGTCAGATGGACCTTCTGAAAGTCTTTCTCCTAGAAATATCCTATGGAATCCAATGGTATAATTTAAGTATTTAATTTGACTTCTTACAAAAATTAAATATCACTGATACCCATTTTGGACTCATAACTTGACAATTTACTAATTAATGATCTAAAGAAGCTCATATGCTACTTTCTTTATTAGATATTCTTATTATGGTTTGTTAATAAGGATCCATTTACACTGCATTACATATTATGCTGACTTATGTGATAAAGAGATTGCCATACTTTATTTATTCTACAAAGTGTTTATAAAATATTTGTATTTATAGATTAGCACTTATGTCACAAAGTCTATGTTCAGTGCTGGTATGTAAAATCCAAAAGACAAGGTGATTTTTGACATTTTATTTTAAAAATAAGGGTGTATAGTAATTGATAGATGGTGCTATATGCTGCTGTGTAAGCAGAAACCAGAGAAAACTGGGCCATGCATCCTTTTTTGCTATTGCATTTATCCATGTAGAATGTGAAATCAGCTTTGGCGTCTCATATTTATTCATCTATTAAAAAAACACAACTTTGTGATCTTGCCAAAGAAACGGAAACACGTTTCTTCCTGGAAGGGGCTGGATTACAGTAAATAAAGTTTATTATGCTGTGCAGTCTGCCCATGGCTGCATCATTCACAACATTGAGTCTTCAATGATTTGAACTTTTCTACAGCCAGAATACAAATTGCTTCTTAGAAACACTAGGGAGTGATATATGTGAAGCCATTTAGAACTCTGGTGGGTGCTGACTTGAACTTATTCTGTGAGATTATTTATTCAAATTATCCTTGAACGAGGACAGTGCAAATAAATGTTTTAACTACCCGTGAGACTGAGGCCTATAAACTCTAAGTGTAATTAGTCTAATTTATGAAAATGTGAATCTACCCGAATGAATTTAACTTTGCGAGGAGATGGGAATAAATCACTAAACAATTAAATTTCAGGCTAAGAGTAAATATTTTCCAAATTGAGATTCAATGTGAATTCCTTAATGTTTCAATATATCAGAAAAGAACCAAAGAAGGATCAGGAAAATAGCTAGGGTGTCTGAGCTTCCTATTCCTCGTGTTAACTGAAGTGGGTGGACTAGTAGATGATTCTGAAGGCTTTACCAGATGTTGTTCCTGCTCAAGGGTTAGCAGAGACCCGGGAGCGTCTATGGTCAGTTTCTATCATGGATTCTGAGAAGGTCTGTACAGACTCTCAGTAACAAAGGTCTTGCTTTGAAAGCCTTACTCCACATACAAGGATGGCTCCCCTCCCACCCCCCATTTTGATAGGCAATTTGGTGAGATGAATTTTCGCTTGTAGCAAGGCAAGCTTGCTCTTCACTACAACTTTGGAAACATTTGCTTCCTTTGTTTTTTCACTATAGTAGCGTAAGTATCATCCAAATTATTAAGTACATAAAGGCAGTTGCCTAAGGGGGCTGTCTGCTTTGTCTACTCATCTTTGAGGAACTGAACATGTAAAATTATATATTGAATAACAAGAGCAAATGAATCAAGAAATTGCTGATCGGAGAGTTCAGGCCATCAACTTCATGTTCAAAGTACTGACATATACTTAAAGTTCTTTCCTTTAATGGTTTACAAATAATTTTAAAAGTATTGACTAAATAAAACAGAGCTTTTTGTTTCTTTTGCTAGATAAGAAATGGATTTCAGCTTTTTGAGCACAGAAAAAATAATGTAAAACCATTTTTTCTTTTTTTTTAAAAGATTTTATTTATTTATTTTTAGAGAGGGAAGGAAGGGAGAAAGAGAGAGAGAGAGAGAGAGAGAGACATCGATGTGTGGTTGCTGGGGGCCATGGCCTGCAACCCAGGCATGTGCCCTGACTGGGAATTGAACCTGCGATGCTTTGGTTCACAGCCCCCACTCAATCCACTGAGCTACGCCAGCCAGGGCTTATAAAGCCATTCTTATCTCTAATTTTTTGGGGGGCCTTCCCTGAGCCTTCTTTCAGTCTAGAGATTAGATTTCTCATTCAGTCTCACAGGGAGCCTTAGACGGCTGCTACTGAAAAGAACTACAAAATGACTATAAAACATTTAGTTAATAAGGATGCCATCCAAGGCTAAATGAAAATCTGTAGCAGAAAACAATAATAAAGATTGTACTTCAAGCGGTAGGCACATTATTTTAATAATTTAATGAAATTGTAACACATGAGTAAACATATTACTACTCTAATTTATCACATAGTTTGATGGTCAGATAATACCTGCAATGAAACAGTGTGCAGCCAAGAGGGGGGCCCCAGACAGGGATTTGGGGTAGAGTCCAGAGCTCAGGGTGTCCAGGAAATGTTGGGATGTCCTCACCCCTTCCCCCCACTGTGGGTGGAGTTGGGGGAAGGGATACATGGAGCAGAAACATGCAGGGCTGTTTTGTACAGCCACAGCTTTCCAGCTGCACGGTCATTTAGCATATCTATAACCTTTAAATGGCTGCATAGATATGTTAAATAGCTGTGGCCATGCTCTGAGCCAGGGGAATGGAAGGGACTTCCACCCAAGAGGTAACTAGGGGGCAGGTCCCCCAAGTGACAGTGCCTGTGTGAGAGCCTGGACAAGATTGACTCCATGACATGGTGCCACACTTACCCATACTCACGATGGCAGCCCAGTAAACTTGGAATAATACAGGAAAGCTGGCAGGTGTAACTAATTGTGGGAGGAGTCAGAAATGGGGGTACAGAGGAAGATTGGCTCGGGGATTTAAACCCAGTCTCAGCAGCCACTGCAGGGAGAGAGCCATGTGATTCTGGCAAGAGTGGGGACCCCCGCAGCTTTAGTAGGGAGAATCACCATGCAGCTTTAGCAGAGAACTTGCAACTTTGCGAGGAGAGCCATGCAGTTTTGCCAGAGTGCAGACTTCTGCAGCTCTGGCAGAAGAGGACCACGCAGCTTTGGGGTGCTCCCTTTGGCTGGGTGGCCTGGGAAGCAGGAGAGACTTTGCCTGGAAGAAGGGTGAAAGAACTCTTGCCAGTAGGCCATAAGAAGGTGCCACATGGCTTTGGATTAATTAGAGATCCTGCCTGGATGGTGACACAGCTGATGGTGCCAGCAGCCTGAAACACGGACATTTGCTTCTTTTCCAGTTATGGTATCCCAATTAGGTCAGGGGGAGAAGGAAGCACTGTGGGTGTCTGTGGGTATCCTAAAGGACTTTGATATTTTAATGAAGACATTAGGTCATTATTTTAAGTCTGTATAGCATTAAATAAACATATCCTTTCCTTTTCACAAATCTCTGGCATTGAGAAATGACTTTCCTATAAGGCGGCAGACATAATGAACCTGGGGGTGTCCTTTTGGTAACAGTATATCGGTGTACCCCCCTTGGCTTCTTTGTTCTGTAATAGTAGTAGCATTACAGAAGGGACCTGGGATCACTGTGGATTCTTTGCAACCACCAGGGAAAATTGGAATTATGGGTCTCAATGCCAGAGTTTGGTGAAAAGGAAGGGAACTATTTATTCAAAAGTTATATAGACTTAGAATAATAGCAGAATGTCACCATTAAAAATCTCAGAGTCCCTTAAAACACCCACAAACACACAGTTCTTCCTTCTCCACTTTGCTCTGTTAGGCAAGTCAGGGGTAGTGTATCTCAGAGAAAAATAGAAGTCTGTGCCTTAGCTAGCTCCCAGTTCTTCCCAGTAATCCATGCTCGACTGGGCTGGTTTTCCGCAGTCCCCAACACCATCAGCTGTGTCACAGTGCCTCTAGTTCTTAATCCAAAGCCATTTGGAACCTTCTTGTAGACCACCAGCAAGAGTCCTTTCACCTCTTTCCTTCCCTGTGAGGTCTTGCAGTGTCCCCGTCCCTAGTCCTGCATTGTCTCTCCTGCTTTCTAAGCCACATGGCAAAGGGTGCCCCCAAACTGCATGGTTAGTCCCCTCATGGTTGCTGTGCCAGCACAAATCTTCCTCTGCAACCCCATTTCTGACTCCTCCCACAATTGGCTATACTTGCCAGCACTCCTGTATTTTTCCAGCATTTCCTGGCTGCCATAGTTAGTCCCAGCAGGTGTGGCCCCATGGGGAGGTGACCGAACCATCTCCAAGGTGTGGTTAGGAGAGCTGTCTCCCAGTTACATCATAGGCTGAAGTCACTCCCATCTCTCTGGCTCAGAGCATAGCCACAACTACTTAACATATCTATGAAGCTAGCCAGCTGTTATAGATATGTAAAATAAACATTTTATTAATAACATTTTAGAAATGTAAAATAAACATTTTACATATCAGGTGTGAAGCTGGCCAACTGTTGATATGCAAAATAACTCTCAAAGGCCCGGCTCCATGTGTCCCATCCCCCAGTTCAGACTTGTGGTGATAAGGATATCCTATATTTTTATATTTCCTGGACACCCTGAGTTCTGGACCCTGTTACAAACCCCTATTTGGGGGGTGCCCTGGCTGTACCCCACTACAATAGGAGTATATGATTAATGACTTTATGAATTTATTCTTCTGCTTAGACTTCAGTTCCTGAAACTATATATTTAAATTATGCTTTAGTCTTTCATTCTTGGTGTTATATAATAAAAACTCTTCTTTCAAACCTAAAAACTTAAGTGCAATATTTGTGTAATGCAAACACATTTTTTCATTACTAATGGCCACAACCAGCCAGTGATGAAGGTACAATTTGCTATTTAAATAGTCAATTAAATGTGCATAGTTTGTCATTTGGGCTGAAGAGTTGTATGTTAATGCAAGGAAATTACAGTTGGATTGTGGTCCTATCAACTGTGTCTTTCTTGGAAATAATGCTTTTCTACATTTGCCATGTAGGATTGTTTTATATAGTGATCTGGTATACAGTGATTATATAATGATTTAAAGTCACTTACTCACATGGCATATGTGACTCATGGATCCATTTCGTAGATGTCTACTTAGTTGTCCTAACTGTTAACTAAATGAGGTTTGAGTTCCTTGTTTGAACTCTGAGTGACAACAGCCACCCTGTGGGTGAGAGAAAACTCTTTCATTTTCTTCTACTTTTGAAGGAGTGGAATTCTCTTGACATTCTACTTTAACCCTGTCATATTGGATCATTGTATTCCTTTGTAAAATGGAATTGAGTTTTAAGAAACTGCTTCTAGACATATGATAAGAAATTGCCTGAAAGAGATTGCTAAAATGTAGGCTAGTGAGCCCCAACTAAGTTAGCACTAATCTTTCTGAGTAACTAAACTTTAATAATAATTAGAAAAATGACCTTTTAGAAAAACAATAAAGATGTAAATGACTCTGTTAGAGAAATTAAATAAAATCCTGGATACTTAATTTACTAGGTGACCTTGAGAAAATTACTTAACATGATATCTATATTTCATTGTTCTAATTGGGAAAATTGGTGTAATAATGATATCTTCCTCATCAAGCTGTTATGTGGAATAACTGAGACTGTCCATGTAAAAACTTAGTAGAGTGCTAAAGCTCATAGACATCCTTCCCTCAGTGTTCATTAATAGCGGTAGTAATGTGGTACTCAGCATGGTGCCTAGCACAGAGTGGGTTTTTGATGATTGTGCAGAAGGTGCATTGAAGAAATATGAGAGTTGGGCTGTAATTATAATGGAAATTTAGTCTTTGTCCTTTTACAATTCACTTACCAAAAAGAGCTTTTTTCTTTTCACTAGATGAAACTGAGTAGGTCCATGACTTTTATGATCATTCTTAATAAGGGAAAGAAAAAGTAAACACAGAATTATTGTTACTTTTAAGGTACTAACCACTCTGTCAAATCATAAATCTAGTATTCTTCCCTGGCTGGTGTTGCTCAGTGGATTGAGTGTGGGCCTGCCAACCAAAGGGTCATTAGTTCGATTCCCAGTCAGGGTACATGCCTGGGTTGCAGGTCATGTCCCCTGTTGGGGGTGCACGAGAGGCAACCACACATTGATGTTTCTCACTCTCTCTTTCTCCTTCCTTTCCCCGCTCTCTAAAAAATAAATAAACAAAATCTTTAAAAAAATTATAAATCTAGTATTCTATCCAAGATTTGTATTAACATTTCACTCTTCCATCAAAGCTATAATTTCACCTCTTCTTCCTGCTTTCTGGGGTCTGCAGTTGGTTGACCATGCATCTTAGGTGGGAAAAGGGGTGTGAGACATCCTGCAGTCTTTTTATTTTCCCCCTTTGCTGGGTCAGATCACATCAGGGGTGAATCAGGGAGAAAGGAGAGAATAGGGTACAGGACAGTCAAGTTCTTGCTCAACTGATAACTGAACCTGGCATAAACTAGCTTCTCTGGCTCTAGAAGATGTTTAAAGCTGGTTCCTTCCCTAGTGGCCTTCCCTTTGGCCAGCCACTGTTCTCTCAGCCAGACTCTGTGGGGCCACGTGCTTTACATGGCTTCTTCCTGTTGAAGTCCCCTTCACACTCCTGGCAGAATTTGAAATGGCTCCTGGCACATGTTCTCTTTTAGCCCGTGTTTGGTCCACAAAGTACTGCCATTCATTCACTATCTCCACGTTTGGTGGAAGTGTAGTTATTTCCCAAACCCTCTTCTCTATCTTCCCTTCTAGTCTGTGTGTCAGGGGTATGCCCAGTATCAGAGCCTTCAATTCCAGGCAACAAATTCCATGTGGTTCTGCGGCCATGTTCTCTCTTTGGGCTGATGGGAAGGAGGAAACACTGGTCCTTGCTCGCTCTTCCTGTCTCACAACGCAGCCTGTCGCCTCCTTGGAGACCCACTGAGGGAAACTGCTCCCTCCAGGAAACAGCCTCACAAATCTCTTGCAATCATTTTATATGTTTTTAAAACAAATAAGGGATTAAAAATCTATGGTGTTATTTTTATAATATTTGCTTTGTATTTTTGCTGGTGGTAAAATAGCTGTATATTATTATAGAAGTAATAAAACAACCACAATAATAATAAATAACATTTATTGAATGCTTACTATTGCCAAATATTGTGTATATTCTACTTTACTTAATTCATTTAAAATAAAATCTTGCTATAAAGTAGGTACTAATGCCTGCTTTTAAAAATAAAGAGAATGTTAGCTACATGTCCAAGGCCATATAGCTGGTTAAGTGCCTGGCATTCATATTTTAAGAGACAAACTTAACCACATTGCAAACTGCTTCTTCACTACTATTAAATGAATCAGTGATTGTATTAGTCTCATTTTCCATTATCCTTGGGAATTTTACCCAGTTATTGACAGAACATACATAATCTTCAAGTTTTTATGGTTTGAGTGAAAGTAAGTGACAAAAGTCTAAAGATTCTATAACATAAATTATAGTCTTTCTGAAGGGCAAGAGCTTTTTTCCACAATTCAGTCAACATATGTAATTTGGGGAGGATACAATTTGGCTCATAATTCATGGTAACTGTAACAATTCCATAACATGGGTTGACAACCTCTTTTTACACTATCCTCCCAGTTTTGTGTTGTCCACTAATTTGAGGAAATGGTGATGTTATTTTTCAATGCAAATTTTTATTATAATTCAGTTTACCTGGCAGATATATATGCTCCCAATTGATCAACCTTGTTTTAGGGACAGATTTTGTTTGTTGAATCTGCAGTCCTTCTAACTTTTTGGTGACCAACAACACTCAGGTAAGGAAACGCGTCATGGTCTTTACATACCTGATCTTTTTGGACAAAAGATTCCCTAGGACCCAGAGTGAGTAGCCCGACTCACCAGGGTCAATAGTGCACAGATCTTCCCTCCAAACTGAGAAAGAAGACTTGGAATCTGGCTCATTAGTTTGTTACTCTGAAGATTCATTATTCATTTAAAAAGAGGTCAGCGTCTGAGCCCTATTTTTGGTTCCACTAAAGCTTATACTTTTCTGCAGAAACCTTCTTTGATTTCTAAGTTTTTAGCATTTTCTTGGCAGGATTTGCTAGAGCTTCTCTGAACATTCTTCTTAGTTACTAGTTTTGGAATATCCATAATGATATTATAAATGCTTCTCATAATTGGTAATTATAAATACCATATGCCTTCTGTTTATGTAATTCTTCTCAAGATGTCATTAAATCTACATTTTTTTTCTTTTAAAAATATTTAGCACCATGGAATTTATATTGGTTAAAGGAAAGTTATGCTTTCAGAATCTGGGCTGTATAGCCAAACTACCTGGGTTTGAATTTTGGCTCTTCAATTTATAAGTAGTGTCTTGATAAAGTTTTTAACTTCTCTTTGTCTCAGTTTCCTCATCTGTGCAGTGGATATAAAGTAGAATGTTGTTAGGATGAATGGAATTTGTTTATACCAAAGGATTTACTTAGAATGCTATTTGACACAGAGAAACACAGAATTGAAAGCCATTGAGGTTTATTTCAGCTAATGTCTCTTTTTCTTCTCTGGTACTTTCCACCACAGTTCCATCCACCCCAAGAGATCTCTGAGTCTCTCACTGCCCATGATTTATCACATCCTTGAAGTACTCAGAGGCATTCTGGGGGAATCTTTCTGGGATGCTCTCCTCAAAGGGCTTCAGAAATTATAGCAAGTTTTTAATTTGAGAAACTGACACAATGATGAGATGATAAACAAAAAGAAAAACATAAAAACAAAGGGAGAGGAAGGACAGGTTGGGAAGGTAAGTCAATAAAATAATTATATTTTCTACTTTACAGGTCGATGCTATAAAGATTTATTGTTTGTTTCTCTTTTTCTATCAGCTCCCTAGATATAAATTCATCTGGAGCCTAGCACAGTGTAAGTATTCAATAAATGAGAGAGAGAGAGAGAGATGGAAAGAAAGAGAAAGAGAGAAAGACAGGAAGAAGGAAGGAAGGGAGGAAGGAAGGAAGGAAAGAAGGAAGGAAGAAAGGAAGGAAGGAAAAAAAAACAAAGGATGGAAGGAAAGAAGGAAAGAAGAAAAGCATATCTCTACACAAAGACTGGCCTGTCTCTGCTCTCTGTACTTGCACTAAGCAAAAGCCACCAAAGTCGTGGGCCAAGATCAAAGCAATAACTTTGGAGAGGTGAGTGTTTTCCCAGTACTGCCCTTTCCTAGTTCAAGGGGAGGTTATGGGGTGATGCGGGGAAGCGAGTGGGGTGGAACAGGTAGATAGTGAAAATGATGAAGGGATTTGTGTTTGTGAGAGCAGAGTAGGTAGGGTCTGCTGGATTCATTTTCAACTTCCCAAGAAAACATGAATGTTAAGAAGAACCCTTGGGAGGTCACTGTACTGCCATTGTGCTCTTTTTATATAAAAGGAAAAGTTGGTGGTATGTTGAGTTTTTTAATTGCTTTTAGAGAAAGAGGAATGAACATCAATTTCTTTCTTTCTTTCTTTCTTTCTTTCTTTCTTTCTTTCTCTCTTTCTCTCTTTCTTTCTCTCTTTCTCTCTTTCTTTCTCTCTTTCTTTCTCTCTTTCTTTCTTTCTTTCTTTCTTTCTTTCTTTCTTTCTTTCTTTCTTTCTTTCTTTCTTTCTTTCTTTCTTTCTCTCTTTCTGTTACTCCACATATTTATGCATTCATCGTTTGATTCTTGTGTGTGCCTTGACTGGGGATCAGAAAAAAAGTGGTTCTCAGAAATCTTGGGTTTGGCTATTGATGACTTTTCAAAACTTTCAAAGGCTCACAGAAATCTTTCCAGTCTTTCCAGTGGTCTCCCACACTCTTCCCCAGGGCAATGGATAAGGTAAAGGCATCAAATGTCAGACATCCTTGTTCTACAGTGGCATCTGATGTCCTTTTGTCCCTCTCTTTTATCCTGTGTATACTTTATTCCATGGCCTTTGAACAGAAGGAGTTCATCTCCTGGAAGACACCTTTGATTTGACCTTTAAACTTACATGTAAATGGCCTTTCATGTTCAAATAATTTTATACAGTTTATTTGTTGAACTGTTTATACGAATGTCACTATATCTGAAGCAGTTCTCCACTGCATACCACCTCAGTATTCATTATCCTTTACGTTGTTTTATTTTCCCCCTTAGTATTTTTATTACCACCTGACTAATTTGTTTACTATTTCTTAGCTTAGTGTTGTCTCCTCAGTACCCAGAAGAGCACTGAGAAAATAAGCTCGCAGTAGATATTGATTGATTAATTGATTGAATGAATAAAATGTTCTAATAAGACATAAAACTTAAGCAACACTTAGGCATATATTAAAAGCATTTATCACTGTAGATAAGGAAAGTGGACTCCACCATTGTGTGGTTGGTGAAGACAATGGACTTTGGAAGCGCAAGGGCCTGGGCTTGAATCCTGATGCAGCCATTTACTAGCTCAGCCTTATTCATTCTTCTTTTCTTATTTAAGAATAGGACTAATAACATTTTTTTTGGTATTAGTTTTAATTGCTTTAAAGATTAGAAATGATGTGTACAAAATTCTAGTCAAAGATTACTCTTTAATTATAGTAATCACAGAAGACAAAAAGTCATAGTATCAACAACTTACGTGTTTATGATAGCTATGAGAAGTTCTTACAATTTAATTGAATAATTTTTCAAGTAGTGTCTGGTTGTTTGCTTGCTACCTGTTATAATTAATGGATTTTCAACTCAAAATTAATGCTACTAAACATATCAAATAATAAAAACTCTTCACACTTATGCTATGTGTGGAAATAAAAGATAAACCATAAATCTGGGTTACTTCACTTTTAAAAACTGTATTATAAATATTAAGACACCCTCAATCCCTTTTTTTGAAAAATAAATTTACTGGGGTGACATTGGTTAAACCAGAATTTTGTTTCAATCTTTTCCATATAAACTCAGAATCCCAAAGGGACATAGCTACTCAAAAACAATCTATCCCCCTTTACCCTTTAATATCCCCTCAGTCCCTTTAATGGAAGACGATTTGACTCTGGATGGTGGATGCACAATGCAGTGTACACATCATGTATCATGGAGATGTACTCCAGAAACACAAATGAGTCTATTAACCAATGTCACTCCCATTAATCTGTAAGGGACTGTCTGGAAATTACCCCTCTAATCAATGCTAGAAACAAGCTTTAGAGAGATTTTCAATTTTATAAAATTAATTGTTTCAGAAGCCAAGCTAATCAATCAATGTTTAGACTCATACTAGCAGTAACTAAGAATATGTCAGCAGGGGGCAGCCAGCTACTAAAATTTAGAAACATGCTTTTTGGCTTTTCTATTCAAGTTTCCAAATCAGAGTTTATAACACACTTATACGTCTGACATAGTAGTGATAATTCTTGATTAAAAATAAGAAGAATTTATTTTTTTGTACTCCAACTATTCCAAGCCCAATGGTTGTACTGAAAACCATTTCTGCTACTAAATGCCCAGAGTTAGTGTCAGGTTCAACAAGTTTAACGGCAGGGTCTCCAACAGTATGACTGGCACTTCAAAGGCCAATCACAAGTTCAGGGGAATGCTTTAGGCCACTCAAATTTCTAAGTACCTTCGGGTAAAGTTGGGGGTTCTCACAACTCTCTCAGGTTTGACCATTCACTAGAATGACTCACAGAACTCATATACTTAGGATTACAGTTTCATTACAAAGGCACGAGTCAGGAGGACCAGCCAAATGGAGATGAATAAAGCAAGGTCTGGGAGGGAATGCAGATCTTCTGTGCCCCTTTGTGTGGAATCCCAGCATTTTACTCTCCTGGCAGTCAATATGTTTACCAACCAGAAAGCTCTACTGAGTTTTAGTGTCCAGAGTTTTTAGTGGAAGTTCAAACTCATACAGCTGCAAACTTTTAATATCACACTAAAGCTATCTAGGGGTAAAGCTATCAGGAATCAACTCATATCAGAGATATTCCTAAAACTAGGTATATCTCAAGGAGTTAGTGTCTCCTTTTTAGGAAGCAGAGGCAAAGATAAGTCAAATTCTTTAACTTACAACTGAATTGCACACGCATATGTACACTCAATTTTGTCAAAGGACATTAGTGTGTAATGATAACCCCCCAATTATTTTTCTCAGCTGTTGCTTGTTACTGTTGGGAACCGCCCTGACTGGTATCAGAGGCTGAAACCCCCGCCTAGCTAAGGCTAAGGGAACGCCCCTGGAACTGTAAGCCAGCAAGGAGACAAAAGCTTATCTCCCTGGCAGGAATGCTGCTTCTGCTGCTTTATTCATGACTGAACCCCCCAAAGCTTGGTCGGTTAGCCAAAGACGGGTAAGATTCCCCACGGGGGAATGACCCTAAGCCAGGCACGATCACTTTGGGAGGCCCCCCCCCCAAAAGAAGGACTTGGGGGGCTGCAGCAAAAGGGGGTGATGGACCCTCGCTCCTCGGCTCTGACATAGCCTGAGTTCTCAGTGTCTGGGAGAAAAATCTCCTTATCTCTTGGTTGCCTTAGTTCCCTTGCTCCACCTAAGCCTGAAACAATGACAGGGTGGTGCAGCTCGGTACTGAGAAGTGCGGATTTCCCGGGGTGATCAGGCCTAAGAAAGAACATGTAAATTACTGTGAAACCTTCTTTGTTTAGAATGCTCTCAGTTGAATGAGAAGGGTCTTAGGAGGAAGTTAGTTTGTTCCTCAGTCTTACAGCTCTTTGACCCCAACTCAATAGACCGGCAGAGTTCTTTGTTTTCTATGGTTCCTTACTTCCCTAATGAGTACTGTACTTTACCTGAATTATTATGCAAAATGAGCCCAATAAAAGCAGGTATGGACGGTAAATCAGCGCGCTCCCCACTAGGGGGGTGGCCATTTCGTCCCTACTTCCCCACAGAAACTAGTTTGTCTCTGTGCATGTGTGTTTTTTCTCGCGTATTGTTGAGCCATCCACAGCGTTCCGTGGTCACTGCTGGCCGGTGACCCACGCGCAACATGTTACTAAAGGACTCAAGAATCATGTTAGTGATAACATTATAGACTTTTTTTTCCTTGAAAATATTTACAGAGAGAAATAGTTTTTGCTATGTAGACAATGTGGGGACACTTCATTTTTGGTTAAGTATTTTGAAGTTTGTAAATTATTAGGGAGTATGTTTCAAAATCTAGGTTCATGTTCAGCTCTGTTGGTGTAAGCAAATTCTAGATAAACAGAGAATATGGGAAGGAAACTGCTGGGTGAGTAAGGTGGCAGTCTCAATTAGGAGTAGGGAAACCAGATTTACGTCTTTTCGGTTCAGTCCTTAGCTCTCTGTGTTGTCTTGAAGATCTGGATGCTTTCAATTGCTCTTTTTCATTTTCATTAGGTAGGAATTATATGCAATCATTTTTACTGTAGTTGAACATCTACTTCCTCATTTAAATTATGTCTTTTATCATAAATGGCCAAGCCCATGGTATCAGATGTGTAAGTTTAGTAGTTTACTGGAGATGGATCACAGTGTGTGTTGGAGATTGGCAAGAAATGCAGTGATAGCATGTGCAGAGGTTTGAAAATGAAATTTTAGAAGTCAAAGTGTTTGCTAAGATACATGGTATAATGTGGCCATTAAAAGTTTGACCTCAAGAGCCATGTACTCCTTGGTTCAAATCACAGCTCTACTACTTAATGGCTATAACTTTGGAAAATATATGAAGAAGAGAAATTGATTATGTCAATCATTTTTCTTTTTCTCTCTTGACATAATTTTTTTCCTTTCTAAATTAACATTTTCAATGTATTTACATAAACCATTAATTTAGTTGAGAACAATAGAGATCATTGAGTCATTTATATTGATTTTAATATATTAATCTGAACAACCTGAAATCAGACATATGCATTATGTAGGTCACAGAGAATATCACATTTGGTAAAATATCATTTTTTGTTGTTGTTGAGGAGTTTGAAAGACATAACTAATTTGTTGAATAAGAATATTATTTAGGTGGTATTTAGCAAATGGTATAGATTTTATTTTACTCTTAGTATATATATATGCTACTTCAATAAAAAAATCAAAATCTAGGCAAAGTGGTAATGAGTTTCAGTGCTAATTAATCAAATGGACGGACCCCTTCTTTATTATGTGAATTGGCTGCCTGGCTATCATAAAGCTCTCTCCACAGAAACCCTCCAATACTCATTTGTATTTCACAGAAGAATGTCATGATAACATTTTTCAACTTATATTAGGTTGTGGCATTAATTCTAAGATGGGGTATTGGTTATAGGTTTCTTAGTAATGCTTCTGGGTGTGAGGCAGTGATATCCTTGAAACTGTCAGTGATGGAAGAGAGGAAGCCAGATGCTACCTAGGTGTTCCTGTTTTCATTTCATTTTAAACTGCAATCTGCTCATTGCTTCTAATTATGATGCACAGCACAATTGGAGAAGAGCAAATTGTGTTCCTGTGAGTTGTCTTATGCAAAAGATACAGTGTAAATAGGAGAGAAGCATTTTTTATTATTTGTTTCAAGTGCAACGACTCAATAGAGTACAACAGAGACAGTATTTGCCAAGACACAGAACACAATTTGCTCTCATAATACATAGGATATTGATATATTCTCTTTGTTTTCAAATTCCAGGAAGTCATATGTGGAATTAATCATAGATCAATTATGTTGTAAACCCCCAGCAATTAAAACTCACTAAGAAATTCCTGAATTGTAAAATACCTTAATGCTGTAACATGAAAGAGTTATACTGTTGTAGGACAACATGATTAAAGAGTATTTTGGAGGTATTGATTTAAAGCGGGATGTAGAGAATGAATTGGAAAATGGAGACACTGGAGTCAGGGAGGTGAATTGGGCAACTAAGAATTTTCACTGTGGAGTGCAATTTTTGCCATTATTGTTATAATGTTTTAGGCTGAGAAAAAAAAAACAAAACCTTAGTGAAAATCTAGTGAGGTCCTCACTTTGCAAATGAGAAGTGAAGGACAGAGAAGTTGACTTCACCAAAGTTAATCAGTGGAAAAATGATTTACTAATCCAAAATTTCTAACATCACTTCTGTTTAGTATGTATTTTTATTATAACATAAGCTGCTTCTAGGATTTTGTTTCCTGAAAATTAACAGAATCCTAAAACTCTAATATTTTACTCGTGTGGGACTGGTAATGAGAGAAAAATACTCCTATATTAAAGAAATGGTTTGCTTCCTCCCAGATTTTTTTTTTAAGTAATAAGAAGGAAATTATGGACTAAGAGGCTACTTGGGTTGAGTCTCAGTTTTTGCCAAAAACTTGTTTATATTTGACAGAGTTTTTATAATAATTTATCATGAAGTTAGTAAAACTTAAGATTCTGAAACATCATGCCCATAGGCCATTTCAAGATTGGCCTTAGCAGTGTGTTCACGTATTTAATAATTTATGTAAGTAAATTATTTGAACACAATCAGCACCACAGTCTCTATTAACAAGTGATGACATCCACTCAGTCACACTTTCCTTTATGCAGGTGGCATTGGAGTTACCAAGAATATTTTTTTACATCTGCCTAGGGGAAAGTTAAATAGCTGACACATTTAATTTTGCATGTAATGGGATTAAGTTTATCTGGTTTGCAGTCCCATTGTGTATAGGTGATTTTTAGCTGTACAGGTGAAGGAATGGCTTCCAAGAATTCTATATCCTTATTGAACCAATGAACTCAATGACATCATTAACAAATTGGTGATAAGGTCTGTCAATTCAGAGTATGAAAAGTAGTCACAGCACAGCAATTTTGATATGTACTAAAATATTATAGCCTATATACACTTTAAAATTTTATGTTGCATATATGAGAAATGTGATAGAAGTTTCCCCAAATTTGACAACAATCTAAAAATTTTACTTGATAAAATTTGCAAAGCTAAACTATTAGTAATAAATAATAAATAAGTTTCCATCAATCATGAATTTATTCATGAATTACCTTCCTATTCTCTCTATAGAAAATAATTTTACAAAATCAAAATCAATGTATATGAAGATGTAATCAAAGAGCATGTATCCCCAGATGCAACCTAGAAGCTTTGTGTAAGACAATTTATTAATAAAATATTGTATTACATTTCTAGATTTTGTTACATTTGTGTTGCTTATGAGCTTTTAAAAATGTGTAAGTTTTAATATCTTTCTTCCAAATATACATACACTCAAGACCCAATTTTGTATTGCTTTCCTTAAAAAAGCATCCATAAATTATATATAATTAAGGCCACATAAAATCTAGATTGCTTCCCACTAGTTAAATCCTTAGGGAACCAGATAAAGAGAGTTAAAGCAAGGAAGTACAAGAGACACTGGGCATTTCACCTAGTGAAATCTCTTTGAGCAGTGCTCTTGAATAAGGGTGTACATGATCGGACATGTATATGATTTTCTATAGGGCTATGGAAATGAAATAGTTTAACTTACATGTATATTTTTTTAAAAATCTCCTTTTATTTCTTTATACACCCATAATTTTGCATAGGCTTAATGTTATAATTATTTTGCATTTATTTTTACCTTCTGCCACTTTCTTGTTAATGGGAGTGGTTTCAGTCACAGTTCCGTCAGGGAAGCAGAATGGCCCCAAGTGATGTGAAAAAAGATTTGTTACAGAGGTTAGAAGCAATGCATTTGTGGAAGCTGGTAAATGAGTCAATGGATGTCTGTTACCTCTGCAGGTGGTAGGTCTAAAGTTGAGGTAGGTCAGAAGGTCCATCAGTTAGGAAGAACTTCTGTAAATGAAGCATATAAAAGTAAGGAAACATCAGAAACTGTGAAGACTTCTAAAATCAATGAAGTCAAACTAGAACTCACATCTGCTTCTCATGTTGGCTATGTGTTTGACTAGAAGAAAAAAGGCTGGTGACCTTCTCTGTAGAGTTGTCCAAATGCCCATCTCAAGCATCAGAGAAGCTCAAGAAAAGATTCCATGAGACTGGAAGTAGATGTGGGTCTGGACGCTGCCCCAGGCCTACAAGGTGAGCCTATAGCAATACCATGTGCAAGCTGCAGTGGTTTCTGGCCATCTATAAAGACCTTCAGAATATAGTAAATACTGTTTTGCCTTTGGCTTTCAAATCTTGCGCAAAGTTGCCCATAATATGCAGCCATATAGGGAAGGGGATTCTGGAAATGACTTTCTGGCTTATGTAAATTAAAACATTTCTCCATTGACTTAAGATTTTCATTTTATGCTCCATAGGAATCACCATTTTTTTCTTTCCCCTCCTTTTTTTTTGCCACTAAGAATAATAAATCAAGAAGCACCCTTTTCCTGGCAGGCATTGGCTTAGTTGGGTGGGCATTGTCCAGTAAAGTGAAAAGTTGCATGTTCAATTCCTAGTCAGGGCACATGATCAGGGCACATGCCTGCGTTGCAGGTGAGGTCCCCAGCTGGGGCATGTGGGAGAGGCAACTGATGAATGTCTCTCTCACATATCAATGTTTCTCTCCCTCTCTTTCTCCCTCCCTTCTCCTCTCTCTAATAAATAATACTTAAAAAAAGCAGCACCCTTAACACATGTCCTTATGAACTGATAATTTTATTTCTATAGCAGCAGTCCCCAGCCTTTTTAGCACCAGGGACCAGTTTTGTGGAAGACAATTTTTCCATGGATGGGGTGGGGGTAGGAGAGGCAGGAGGTGGAGCTCAGCCAGTAATGTGAGCAAAGCTTCAATTGATCGCATGTCAGTCAGCTCATCTCCTTCTGTGCTGCTGGTTTCCAATACCCATCTGTGGCCCAGGGGGTTGGAGACCCCTGTTCTACAGGATAGAGTCCCATAAATGGGCTACAAAATTATAAGCACATTTTTAGTTTTAATAGATGTTAAAAGTTTCTTTTCCAGAAAAGGCTGTATAACTTAACATTTCTAAGTGAAGTCTTTTCTTTCTAATTTTAGTATAATGATATTCCCTGCTAACAGAGAAACACCTTTTTAAAATTTATACCAATCTAATGGGTGAATGTGTCATCTCATTTTTATTTGTATTCCACCTTTTACTAGATATTGTTAGTATATTTTCTGGCCATTCATATGGATTGTCACTCCATAATTTTGCTCATTTTTCTATGTTTTGCCATTTTGTCAAGTTGTGCCATGTCATTTTTTATTGTGTTGGGACTTATAATTGCAAAGTTGTTTCTGGAACTAGTGTAAGATCTATTATGTGATGTTATCTCTCTCCAGAGTGGATTTATGTTAGCTTTTTCTAGGTCTCTGGTGGCTCTGTACAATGTAGAATCACTTCAATTCTATTAGGACAATTGTAATACTTCAAATGTCAGCTACAGTCTATGCAAGAGACTAACAACTTCTGACTTACACTTTCTTCCAGCATGAAGTTTTTTGGCCCTTCCCTCCAATTCTTAAAGATTTTGACTCTAAGTTTGATAACTTTACCCCATGAAGCCCTTCAGTCTTAGCCTCTCTGACATTTCTTTTGGAATTTGCAAGGGAAAAGTAGCTCCAAACTTCTGAGCTCATCTTCCTAAGCCTCTGGGTAGTGCTTTGCTGTTTTAACTCTTCAAACCTTTTGAAGAGATTTTTTAAAAACCATGATAATGAGCTTTTCTACTCAGAGTTTGAGTTAAATTATTCAATTCACTGTTACCAGAACCTGCTATCTGGACCTGAAATATCAATAGTACTCATGCTTAGAATGAAAGCATTATTGGTAGCACTGAGGTTTTGAGAGCATCTTCAATAAACGGCATCCCTCTTCTTCATTTGGGATTAACAACAACCTGAGAAATAAGACAAAGAGTACCAATTGAGTCTAAGATAACTCCTCTATTAATAACAGAGTCAAAGCGACAGTCAACTTGGCTTGTTAACTGAAACTCCAAATAGTTTAGGTGCACCCAGCCTCTTACGGGACATGCTGTACAAGAAAGTCTCCACGCAGCTGTCCTGACCATATGGCTGAATAGAAGACAACTTGAGCCTTCTGCATGCAGGTTTGCTTTCTAGTCTGAAATATGTCACCTGCTGAAGATTGAGCAAAGTAAAAGAAGAGATGTGATGTGCTTAGAGAAGACACCTCCTCATAGACCCCAGAAGCATAGAAAAGGCTATTCTTTCTAAAATAGTTGCAATAATTTAACTTTATAAATTGAAAAAGACCCTCAAGAAAGCTAATATTTCATATTGATATATAACTTAGTATAAAGAGCTATGGACTTTTGAAGCATTGAATATTCTTAAATATTGAATACACCAATATTTGGTACTTCAACTTAAAATTGTGTGATTTTGGACAAATCATTTAACTTCTCTGAGCCAATGTTCCTTCATTAGTATAAAGGAGATATTAATCTCTTTTTAATTAATCTTTTACAGCTCAAATGAGATATGTTTAAAGTACTATACACATATAAGAAAAAGCTCTAAGCACTCTTCTGTGTGTGTGTGTGTGTGTGTATGTGTGTGTGTGTGTGTGTTTAGTATTTTCAGTGCTGAGTGCAGCCTCCTGGTTGTTTCTCTTTGTTTGCCCTCAGCCCTGGGTCAGTGCTTGAGGGACCTCCTGAATCCTTTCTTTGCGAGCAAGCATACATCATAATTTCCATGCAGCACAGCCTTCACACTTTCATGGCCCAGCTTTTAATTTTTTTCCTAAGCTCAGATGAATGGCAGGTATCACAGATCATTTGTAACTTAATATTATGTTTCTGGTGAAAAACACTTCTGCATTTGAAAACTTTTCCCAAACCCTGAAGATTATTTCCTTCTTTCAAAAAATATTCTTTAGTTCTGGACATGCCAGCTTATTTAACCACAGCTCTGCTCTAGGTGCTCCAGTGGAGAAAAATCTGCCAGCTTTTATTTCCTCTAGTATATGTCTCATGCTCTAACTGAAATATAATCACAGAAGTATCTGCATATGTTTAATATAATAAATTTTATGTTATTTCCTACTTCAACCAAACCCCAAATTTTCTCTTCATGCTTCTGTAAACATTACAGAGAACTTTGAAATGTTGAGATTACTAGTGGGTTAAATGTTAGAGAGGTTTTCTTTTTCTTAAGAAATTATTTTGTCATTACAATTTAATACTTTAATAGAACACTTTTATATGTTATCTCTCTTTGCTTATAAATTATGGAGAGCAAAAATTGAAAATGGAAGTACACATTTAAAAAAATTTCTATTGCTGGATTTCCTGCCAAGATGGAGGCATAGGCAGATATACTTTGCCTCCTTGCACAACCAAAAGAAGGACAACAACACATTTAAAAACAAAAACCAACCAGAACTAACAGAAAATCAAACTGTATGGAAGTCTAACAACCAAGGAGTTAAAGAAGAAACATTCATCCAGACCAGTGGGAAGAGTGGAGATGGACAACCAGGGTGTAGAGGACTCACAACAATGCAGTGGCAGGAGGACAGAGGCGGGAGCCAATTTGCTTGTGGGTAGCAGAGGAAGTAACTTAAAGTGGCCCAGAGTTGAGCAAGCAGCATTGTTCCCTCTTGGACCCCTCCCCCACATATAGGACCACAGCACAGCCACCTGGGTTCCCCCTGGTGAATACCTAAGGCTCCACCCCTTACTATGTAATAGGCATGCTAAAACAAAAAAAATATGGCCCAAATTAAAGAACTGATCAACGCTCCAGGAAAAATACAACTAAGTGATGAAGAGATAAATACCCTATCAGATGCAGAGTTCAAAACACTGGTAATCAGGATGTTCAGAAAAATGGTTGAGTATGGTCACAAAGAGGAAAAAGTGAAAGCTATGAAAAGTGAAATAAAGAAAAATGTACAGGGAACCAACAGTGAAGGGAAAGAAACCCAGACTCAAATCAACATGGAAGAAATAAACATTCGACCAGAACAGAATAAAGGAAGAAGAATTAAAAAAAATGAGGAGAGGCTTAGGAACCTTTGGGACAACTTTAAATGTTCCAACATCCAAATCATAGGGGTGCCAGGAAAAGAGGAAGAACAAGAAATTGAAAACTTATTTCAACCAATAATAAAGGAGAACTTAATCTGGCAAAGGAAATAAAATTCCAGGAAGTCCAGGAAGTTCAGAGAGTCCCAGAAAAGTTGGATCCAAGAAGAAACACACCAAGGCACATCAAGATTAAAGTTAAGAAGAGAATCTTAAAAGTAGCAAGAGAAAAGGAGACAGTTACAAAGGAGTTCCCATAAGACTATGAGCTGATTTCTCAAAAGAAACCTTATAGGCAAGAAGGGGCTGGGAAGAAGTATTCAAAGTCATGAAAGGCAAGGACCTCCATCCAAGATCACTCTATCCAGCAAAGCTATCATTTAGATAGGAAGGGCAGATAAAGTGCTTCCCAGATAAGAACAACTGAAAAGAGTTCACCATAACCAAGCCCTTATTATATGAAAAGTTAAAAGGACTTATCTAAAAAAAAGATCAAAAGTATGAAGAGTAAAATGACACAAACTCATGACTATCAACAACTGAACCTAAAAAAAAAAACAAACAAACTAAGCAAACAACTAGAACAGGAACAGAACCACAGAAATAGAGATCACATGGAGAGTTATCAGTGGGTAGGGGTAGGGTGCAGAATGGGGGAGTGGGTACAGGGAATAAGAAGCATAAATGGTAGGTACAAAATAGACTGGGGGCCGTTAAGAATAGTGTGGGAAATGGAGAAGCCAAAGAATTTATATGTATGACCCATGGAGATGAACTATAGTCGGGGAATGATGGTGAGAAGTGGGGTACAGGGAGGAAAGGAATAGAGGGGAGAAACAAATGGGACAACTCTAATAGCATAATTAATAAAATGTATTAAAAAAATATATTGCTTAAAGTTAAAATTCTTTCTCCTAAAATTCTAATGCTTAATTCAGCTGTTATTAACCTTGGCTCATGAGATATTTTACACAGCTGACTTATACAATGGATATACAAAATGTGTAATATTTCCTTTAAGTAGGCTAAATATCCTCCAAAGATCATCTCATTTTTGGCTTCTCTCACCCAACCCATCACTGGCCATTGCTACTTTTACACCCTCTTTCTTCAATTGCTGCCTTTTTTACTTTGAAATGTCTCCTGCTTCCTTCTGGGATCATGATCGCCCTTCCACTGTGTTCCAACACTGTGTTCCCCATCCTAACTAGAGACGCTGTCCCCGTCTAACTCAGATATGTTCTTCTTCCAGAATTCTCTAATTTCCTACTAACAAAACAAACTCCAACCTTGGTTTGGGAAACATTCTCCACTTATAGTTATTCTTCCAAATTAACAGGTCTGTTGGAAATCTTTTAGATTTGTGTAGCCAATGTCTTTATGCTGCTGGCCAGCATTCTCTGTTGATAATCTGAAATTTTCTCTTAATTTCATTTTCTTAATTTATTTCTTTTAGACTGAGGCTGTGCAGTGCCAAAGTATTATGGTTTTCTATAAAGCAAATGCCATTTGGAAAAATGGATGTGGACCTTTAATAGAAAACAAACAAAAACAAACACCAACTATGCCCCTTGAATGGAATGGCACCAGGGAAGGACTTAAGTTTGACTTCTGTGTTTGTTCTCGGCAGCATAGGGATGCATTTTTCACTTTTATGTGGTGCTGCATAGACAAGGTCTGCACTCTAGCCTCTGCTCATTGACTTGATGTATCATACTTGATGTGTCGTGTGAGACTGTCAGTCCATCAAAAGAGAGTGAAATTGAAGTGACAGGAAAAGAACCTGGTGCCAGTACTCTGCTTTATTATTTCAAAGAAAATATATGAGGATTTGGGGGTGCTTTATACTTTAGGGTTACCTTACCCTAGAATCAATGAATTCTATTCAGAAGTAATCTTGATTTTCATATATTTCCTTGCAGTGCCTCTCAGGCTTCCATATTTAATGTTGGATATTGTATGATAAAATACTTAACTTTTATATGTCTGTTCTTCATCTTTTTTTTTCAAGTATTAGTCCTCTTCAAAAGGCTTAGAGCAGCAATTTTTAACTGGTGTGCCACAAGAATTTTTGAAACAATCAATTCCTGACTCTTTAGTCAGGGGCACTGACCTCTTTTCTCTCAGACTGTCAAATAAAAGATGACAGCAGGGAACACAATAGCTGTCCAATGTAAATGAATCAAAATTATATCTATTTTTGTCAGATCAGAAAAAAATATATATATTTTTGGTCTGCTACAGAATTTTAGTAATCAGTTTACCTGTGCCATGAGATGAAGAAGGTTAAAAATTGTTGGTTTAGAGTATATTTACTATTAAATGCCAGGCCTCCTATGAAAACTGGAAACTTAAGGAAAATTATTTCATCAGACAATAATAAGCTTAAAATGAAAACCAACTTTGGGTAAACTCATCTCTTTTTTTATTTTTAAATTTAATCTTTATTGTATTTTTTACATTGTCTTTTACTCCTTTTTTAAAAATTACTTTATTGTTGTTCAATTACAGTTGTTTGCATTTTCTCCCCACCACTACCCCCTACCCTAGCCAATCCCACCTCCCTCCCTTGCTTCCACCCTTCCCCTTGGTTTTGTCCATGTGTCCTTTTTTTAAAAAAAATTTATTTTAATCATTGTTCAAGCACAGTTTTCTCCCACTTACTCCCATTCCAGCCCACCCATCCCAACCCTCCCCTCTTCCCCCCATTACCCCCCACCCCTAGTTTTTGTTCATGTGTCCTCCAAATCATCTCTTCATTATAATGTGGGAAAGGATGTGAATCTATTAGTCTGAAAATTTTATTTTAGTAAGTTACTTTTTTAAAAAAGTTGGCTCACAACTAATAAGATATTAGAAAGAGCCTCTACTGACTGTTCCACAGGTATCGATAATAGGACTAGAATGTGCTGCAGAGATGAGAGAAGACAGGTATTGACGTTCTTTAATACAAACCCTATCAAGTATGTTTTGCTCTCTTTATACCTTATTGTCATTTATTTTACTTCGTATCATTTCAAAGATAGAAGGACTTTTTAGTGTATGTGATATCAAGGCAAACAATAGAAGAAGCCTTGAAGCCCATCTGCTCACCTTCTTCTTTCTATGTTGAGTAAACTGAGATTCAGACTTGTGACTTGTGACTCTCCTACCTGTTGGAAGCAGAGCTCAGGCTTGGGTATTTGACAGATGGAGCAGTATGTTGTCTACTAAATTTCAATATGTCTCTTTGACTTATTTTTTCTTTCACTTTTAGGCATATGTTGTGGCTCAGCTGTGAAGAAGGAGAATAAAAGAAAATTAAATTTTAGTTTGAAAAAATACAGACTAGGAGGCATAGTCTATGTAGATAGAGAAAAATGCAGAGTTTACAGTGTAGTCTAATTGTTTATATATCTGCATCAATGTGAACATTTTATGTTGGACTTTTAGTCTAGATCAACAATTTCAAACTGTGTTTAGGAGAAAAAAATTCAATAGGGACTCCTCAATAAGTTTTTATTGTAAAAATGAAAAATATTGAGAATTCCAAGTGAAACAAAATGAATAGGTTTCTTTATGGCAGAAGTTTTCAAAACCTTTCACTTGATAATAAACATGCTCTGTGGACTCCCCAAAATGGGTACAGTGCTTAGTGTTTCTAAAAATTCCATATAACCAAGAACTACCTTTGTTCAATTAAATACAGGGTAGGGCAAAAGTAGGTTGACAGTTATGAGTACACAAAAGAGAGTTTATTCTTATAATTATTAATTATTATATTATTTGCCATACAAACAACTGTACACTTGCTTTTGCCCCACTCCTATGGGACACCTAATGTGTTTTCAAGCAATTTGGGAGACTATTACAACACAGTTTCTTGTGTGAGTGCTGCTTATATTCATATTTTTTATCCCTGGCTCTGATTTCTCACTTGAGGTCCACAATTACATAGCTAACAGTCTTCACATCCCTATTTAGATATTTAATAGGCGTCTTAAACATAATGTAATCAAATAGACTATGTCCACCCCACACATTCACATAGTCAGCTTACTTTTCTCAAAGGAATTCTCATCTCAGTAAATTGCATCACCATCCATACTGTTGTTCAAGCCAGATTTAAACTAGCTGTCATCTTTGAGTTGTCCCCTTCTGTCATAGATATGATTTTCTGGAAGCATATCCTGAGATAAAGTTGGGCATTTAAGATGTTTATCGCAATCAAATGTGTTAAAAGAGAGGGGTGGAGACAAGACTGGGGAGAGGGGATGCAAAAATGTACAATGCAGTCCCAAAGGTGTTTCGGACAAGCTGGGGGAGCTCTGAAATGAGTAATGCCCATCAGAGTCTTACCAAGTTTGGACTCCTAACTCACTCACATCATTCACCAGGGAGGCTACCCAGGGAAAGGCATGACCAGCTCTGAGAAGTCGCCTCACAAGCACTTGCTGACCAGTACTCTGCTGAGTACTGGTGGCCCCTCTACAGATCTGTAGAGTTCTCTCTCCCAGCAGATTTCTGCCTTACAGCCTCATCTGTTTTAGCCTCTGGGACATTCATCTGTCTCTTCAACTCAGGTTATCCTGTGAACATCTGCCTGGGTTCCCTTTACTGGACCCAACCTGTGGCAATTGTAGCATTTACTTCATCTATTTTCTTTTTCATTTATTTTTCAGAGATCATTGTCCTTTGTTTTTTGATGTCTAATGTTTTGAAAATTGTGGTTTCATATACTTTGCTCTTTTTTTGTGTTGTTGTTTCAAGGAGAAAGGCCAGAAGCAGAGACCCCTGGAGGTCACCTTTTAAACCCCTCTTTGTACAATTTACTTTTACAAGAAAGTATTTCCTTGCAAACTCTAATTATGTCTTGCATCACTGCTCCATCCAAAATAAAGCCTGTGGTAACTACCCTCATTACTATTTGAAAGATTCTTGCTCTCTCTTTCTCTTTTCCCTTTATTTTGTCCCTCTTTTCTTCAAAGGAGAAAACTTTCTCTCTCTCACACACACACATGCACACACCACTTATTTTCATTTCATTATTGCTATAGATTTTTAAAATCAAGAGTAAGAATGTATCTTACTTCTTATGCTGTCCAAAGTAGCTAACGGTTCTGTTTAACTGAACTTCTCTGAGGATGAAAATTTCTGTATCTGTACTGTTCATGGCAGTAACCAATAATTACACATGGGTATCAAGCACTTGATGTGTGTCTAGAACAACTGATTAAATTTTTCATTTTATTTAATTTTAAGTGACCTCAAATATAGATAGCCACATGTGACTAGTGGCTACAGTAATTAACATTTTGGGCATAGAGTTGTTTGTTTGTTTATTTATTTATTTATCCATCCAGAGGTAAATAGTGCTTTAGGTTGTCCCTTATCTACTAATTTTTTTTCTAAGCAGTTCATCCCAGTGACAGGTTCAGTTGCTATGGTACAGGGTTCAGAGTATGGATTCCTCTATTTACTTCTGATGGCTAAAACTTACTAACTACATGTGTGATAAAATTTACCCTCTCTGAATTTCAATTTTGCAGACTAATGAGGCTCCTGACATCTCCAAATAAGCTGTTGTGAAGTTCTTTTAAGATGAAGTGTGGTACATAGTCATTGCTCAATGAAGACTATTATCATTTTCCCTGATGTATCTTCTTTTAAAAGTAAGAATACTTCTGAAGGCCATAGAATATTAAATGACTCACACCTTGGTTTTATTATAGTTAATAATAAATACCTTTCCTCAGCTTTTACTTGTGCACAGGGAAAATACTGTCAAAGACAGAGGAGAGAAGTAATTAGACTATTTTAGAGGAAGTAGGATGCACCTAAGACAAAGTTGTCAACTTGAAATGTCAACAAAGCAGGACAGCAAGAGAAAACCAAAAATAACTCAGCCTTAATGAGAGGCTATATGGGGCCCCCTGTGGTTACCGAAAGTCAACAAAATTTCTTTCAACTTGTTGTTCCCTGAGAACTCTCTTTTCACAGCCATCTTTTACCTCCAAAATGTCAGGTTCAGCCCAATGGGGCTAGACTAATGAATTGGTGTGGCAGCTTGTAGCCAAGAGCTCCCAAGATACAATGGCAACAAAACATATTTAGCTTATCTTTTAAAAATAATACCACAGGCCCACTAGAGACTTACCTTCATTGATCTCTTTTGTTTTTACCCTGCACTGCTCACCAGCAGTGAACAGTGACAGAAAGCTCTCACTGAACAAGAAGTTTCACTTTTCACAAGGTGACCACTGTGCAAGAATGCTTCTCTGTTAAATGTAAAACCATGAATGAAGCTTTTGTTTAGCAGTCACACATGTTTGTCACATGCCAACCCAGGCCTGCATTTCCAAAGTGCTAAGATGATTTTGAGGAGGGAGGGGCATAATCCCAGATGGTAGAGAAGCAAAAATTTATGCTTTCTTTTGTTGTATTGTCGCCTACTCTGTGAGGGACGCTGGGGAAGTTCTGTCATGTCTCTTAGCTTTCTTTAGATTACTTATTTGCTAAAAAGGAAGGAAGAAGGGAGGGAGGGAGGGAAGGAGGAAGGAAGGACTTGCTAAAATAGAATTTCTGGTGCTGCCCAGGTTTGTTGTGGATAAACGAGATCAAGAAAAGCAAAAGGGAAACCTCAGTGGGTTATGCAGTTCTTAATTTCTAAAACTATGGCTTTCATTTTAGCGGAATTCCCAGAATCTTAGATGCTTTGGAGTGTCTATACATGCCTATTTAGTTATTCTAAAAATGTATTTTAAAACAATTTTAAACTTTAATAAAAATTGACACTTTTTAAAATTGGTTATGTACCAATTTCCACACCTCAGAAACTACCAATGCATTAGCTTGTACTGTTGGGCTAACTAGTTTTGGGGCAGACCTAAGTAAAAAGGCCTTTCTGCCAACACTTATTATCATGACTATAACTATGTTTGAAGTCTTAAATAGTCTAGCCTCCACATAACCTCTGGGCTAAATTTGTATTAGTAATTATCCCGTAGAGCGCATGTGCTTTGAACCTACTGATATGTGAAACAAGGCTCCAGGGTGCCCTCCAGCCAATGCCTACCTGCTCCTGGGGCTCCAATGTGGAATGTAAGCGAAGTGCAGAAACTCCTACCGCATTACTTGGAGATGTAAATATATAATGATATTATTCATACTTGAGGTTCAACTTAAATAACAACAAAAAAATTACTCAAGTCCTTAGTGTATTTTATATAATGAAATTTTATAATATATTTCTGTTGGCTTTGCAAAGTTATATCATCTTGAAATATGGCACTGTAAGCATATAAATAAAATTATCCATTTCTTTTCAAGATAAAATTCAGGGAAATAAATTGATAAATTGTAACCTGACAATGAATCTGTACTTTTAGCATAGTTTAAAGTTACTAATAGATAGGTGAGGGAATGGAACACACCACTGAGGAAAATTTTGTTAAGGTATGTACTAGTGATATTACAGCAGGTAACTTATATGAGCTTTCGCTGAACAACAATGACCATTGTCTCATAGAATTTAGAGAAGCATCTAAACATGCATATATGACAATAATGGAATATCGCTTTCTCCAATATTTTTTTCCTTTTATTTCCCTGAGGGAGAGAAACTGTCCCTTTGCTGGCACAGACCTCCATGAACAAAAATTGTGTTTTATAGTTTTTTTTCCCTATATGTGGTTATGTAAGTAGAAATTTTACATGTCAGATTCTGGGAATGCTTCTGTCCTTTCTTGCCCCTTTCTTCCATCCCACTGGCTGGAATATTTAATGTGACTGCTGGAGCTCTAGAAGCCATTCTACTCTACTGAGGAATGGTAGAGCCACATCCCTGCTGAGTTTGTGGACCCACCTTATGAATCCTGGGCTGCCTATTAATGAATTTTTGTGTGTGTGTAAGAAAATAAATTTCTGTCTCATCTAAGTCACCATTATTTTAGTTTTTTTTGTCACTTTAAGTTATATGAAGTCTTTTAACTAATATATACATTTACTCACTTGAAGACAGAAATTATGTAACATTTTTTACAGTTTTGGTGACACAAAATAAACAGCTCTAGATTGTTCCACTTGGGCTTGATTTTTATGCCATATATTCTAGGATATGAATATGAGGAGAACTTGCTACTCTTAAAACAAGTGATAATAGGAGAAACATATTAAATGCTTAAGATCATTTTTTAATACCCTGCCAAATAAAGTGGCATTTAATGAGCTCTGTGCTGATAGGATAACTATAATAGCAGAAAACTCTGCAGGTGAGATAGTGCTATAACATAATAACCAAAACGTTTTCTGGTAGTTCTTGTAGAGTAGAACTGCATCCTGCACAAAAATTAATTTCTCAAGTTAGCATCTCTGGCAAAAATCACATACAGTCAGTATGACTCTTAGAATTCTCATAAGGTTAGAATATGTATAGTGTTAGGATATAGCTCTGTTTAGATTTCTGGGTAGTCAAAACATTCTTTATTTGTATTTATGGTCAGATTCCTAATTGTGAGTGGACTACTGGGGAGAAACTTCCAAACTTTTTTGCATGTCTTCAGGGTTTACTTCTGCTTTATATACTAAGCCTCTAAATTCCAAGAGGTCCTAGTAAATTGTTTGCTTTGACAAAGATTAAATTACATAGGGGAATGGCTTTCAACCTTTTAGCAGGTTTCAAAGTCAGCCTACTATATACAGGGGTGGGCAACAGTAGGTTTACAGTTGTTTGTATGGAAAATAATACAATAGTTAATAAATAATAATGCAAGAATAAACAGTGTTTTACATACTCACAACTGTACACCTACTTCCACTCACTCCTGTATTACGTTTTAGGAAGTGTTAGCTTCATGTACTGCTTATATACCTTCTAGGTGTTAGGCAGGTATGAACAACTTTCAAAATATCATTGGATAATTTTCATACAACATGTCAATTTTATTAAGGTGTGTTCTTTGATTGTAAAGTTTTCAAAATTATTTGTAATTATGTGGGCAACAAATTCTAGAATTTTACTTTTTTATGTCCAAGTTCATTCGCAGGGTGTTGGTATTAATAATCCACTATGTATATCACTGATAAGGAAACTATATTTGTTAACTTTTTTAAAGTATATTTTATGGATCATGCTATTATAGTTGTCCGATTTGTTTCTCCCCTTTATCCACCTCCACTCTGCACCCCACTCTCCCTCCAACATTCCCCCAACTTAGTTCATGCCCATGGGTCATACATATAAGTTCTTTGGCTTCTCCATCTCCCATACTATTCTTAACCTCCCCCTGTTTATTTTGTACCTACCATTCATGGTTCTTATTCCCTGTAACTTTTCTGCCATTCTCCCCACTCTCACTTCCCACTGATAACCCTCCTTGTGATCTCCATTTCTGTAATTTTTTTCCTGTCCCAGTTTTGTTTAGTTTGTTTTTGTTTTTGTTTTATAGGTTCAGTTGTTCATAGTTGTGAATTTTTTGTCATTTTACTTTTCATATTTTTTATCTTCTTTTTTTTCTTTAGCATTTCATATAATAAGGGCTTGGTGATGTTGAACTCCTTTAACTTGACCTTACCTGGGAAGCACTTTATCTGCCCTTCTGTTCTAAATGATAGCTTTGCTGGATAGAGTGATCTTGGATGGAGGTCCTTGCCTTTCATGACTTGGAATACATTTTTCCAGCCCCTTCTTGCCTATAAGATTTCTTTTGAGAAATCAATTCATAGTCTTATGGGAACACCTTTGTATGTAACTATCTCCTTTTCTCTTGCTGCTTTTAAGATTCTCTCCTTCTCTTTAATCTTGAGTAACTTAATTATGGTGTGCCTTGGTGTGTTTCTTCTTGGGTCCAACTTCTTTGGGATTTTCTGAGTGTCCTGGACTTGCATGTTTAGTTCCTTCACCAGACGGGAAGTTTACCTTCATTAGTTGTTCAAATAAGTTTTCAATTTCTTGCTCTTCCTCTTCTCCTGGCCCCCCTATGATTTGGATGTTGAAACATTTAAAGTTGTCCCAGAGGTTCCTAAGTCTCTCCTCATTTTTTAAAAAATTCTTGTTTCTTGATTCTGTTCTGGTTGGATGTTTATCCTTCCTTTTGTTCCAAACTGTGACTTGAGTCCCAGTTTCCTTCCCTTCACTGTTGGTTCCTTGTATATTTTCCTTTATTTCACTTTGTATAGCCTTTACTTCTTCCTTTATTTCATGGCTGTACTCAGTCATTTCTGTGAGCATCCTGATTACCAATATGTTGAACTCTGCATCAGATAGGTTGACTATCTCCTCATTGCTTAGTTCTTTTCCTGGAGTTTTGATCTGTTCTTTCATTTAGGGCATATTTCTTTGTCTTGGTGTACCTGTTACGTTGTAAGGGGTGGAGTGTTAGGTATTTGACAGGGCTGGACAACCCACCTGTCTGCTTTGTGGCGCTGCATGTGGGGGAGGGGTCAGAGAGGGAACAATGCCACTTGTTTGGCTTTCATTCACTTTCAGTCACTTCCCACAAGTGAATTGGGCCCTTCTAGTGCAGATTCCTGGCTGGGTGAGTTTGTGTACATCCTAGGAACCTCTGATGAATGTTTGTGAGCCCCTCCAATGTACTCTCCTGTAAGACTGGAATTTTCTCCCTCTGCCACAGACCCCACAGGTTTTCCTTGCACTGGAACCCTGGATTGTGCAGTCTGCCTTACTCCCCAGTTGTTTCTCACAGTTTATTCTCAAACGAATGTGGGACCACGCAGTCTGTCAGCTGCCACCTTGCCGCAAGTCCTCTCTGCCCTGGCTGCCCATCTCCGCCCCTCCTACCAGTCTGGTTGAATGTTTCTTCTTTAACTCCTGGTTGTCAGACTTCCATACAGTTTTATTTTCTGATAGTTCTGGTTGTTTTTTGTTTTTAAATTTGTTGTCATCCTTCTTTTGGTTGTGCAAGGAAGCAATGCATATCAACCTATGTCTCCATCTTGGCTGTAAATCCCCTAGTTAAATATTTTTAAGAATATAATATGTTTGCATTGATTTTATATCTTGCTCGTTTTTTACAGCTAAATGAACATAGTATGTCAAGGCAAGAATGCAGCTATAGTTTGTGGATAAAATTTCAGGGGTGAAATAGAACTTTAAATTTGCACTGACACCAAAAATAAAGTAAACAAGTAAGATTCATCAGCTGGTTTAAAAGTTTGACGGAAGTGAGTGCTGTAGAATCTTTATTTTTTAAGATTTTTTTTTTATTTATTTATTTTTAGAGAGGGAAGGGAGAGAGATAGAGAGAGAGAGAAACATTGATGTGCGGTTGCTGGGGGTCATGGCCTGCAACCCAGGCATGTACCCTGACTGGGAATTGAATCTGTGACACTTTGGTTCACAGCCTGCACTCAATCCACCGAGCTATGCCAGCCAGGGCAGAATCTTTTAATTTTGAATTCATTTTTATTTATAACAGCCTATTGTGGGAAAATAATTTTAAAAGTCATATAGAGCTAAGAGACATGAAAAGCATTAGTCTTCTCTTTCTTTTAGATAGATACCTAATCAACTCCCCACAGTCAAAGACTTTTATTTCTGTAGCGTTTTTTTCTCCTATTTATCTCTATGTATGTAAATGACATTGACTACTGTTATGCATTGGTTCAGCAATTTTAGACACACTTTATTTCTTATTTTGAGAGATGAAGATTTAGATCCACTTAATACTTTCTTTGTCATTATACTTAAATAAAATTTTGGTAAAACACACATTCTTGGTACAATATAAACATTATTTACTTTGAGTAAAAGAACATTCTGTAATTATATTTTGTTCTCTGAATGACTTTTTTATTTTTTGCTGGAGATAAATGGCTTATTTTTATAGTTACTTAATCCTGCTAGAATACTTAAACCAAATGCACCCTCAAGAAACTCTGAGATTGATTTTTACACAGTTGAGCATCTTAGATCATTTAATCAACTGCATTTTTGTTCTGGAGAACTAGTCCTTGAGGCCTCTGCTGTACGGTTACATCAAAATTCTTGCTCACCAGCTTCAGCATAGCGTTGATTGTGCTCTGATTCTATCCAGAGATTTCCCTTTGATTCTTACCTGTATTGGATTTACAGTTTTTAAACTCTCATGCTTTCTTTTCTTCTGATTTACCCCTGCATTTTGGTGAAGCTCATCCTCTAATGGCTTCCTGAGAAATGATGCATGGAAAATTAGAAAAAAGATAGTTTGCATATTTAAAAATAGCTATATTCTACCTCCATATTTGACTGATAGTCCTGTGGTTCTGTGATTCTATGTTAAAAATTATTTTCTCTTAATACTTTTAAGGGAAAGCATTGCTTTAATGTCTTTTACCTGCCAGTGTTTGTGACAAGAAGTCCAATGCAATTTCTCTATCTAATCTTTGTTAGTCATCCTGTTTTTCTTTTCTGGAAACTTTTACTATATTCTCTTTATAAGAGAGTGATAAGTCAATATTATCTATTCTAAGGAACTTATACTAAGATCACATAGCTAACCTTTTTTCTGTCAAAACCTATCTTGTTTCTGTCAAAGCTACCTTGTCAAAGAATTATGTGAAGGAAAGAGAGGGGGGAGGGTTGAGGATGCTATTTGGAATTAATTTATTTTCCAAACTTTTCTAGGTAGTCAGCATTACCCATCCTTCTGCATTTTATTCAAAAGAACCACCCACTGAAAATATCAATTAGAAGTTTTCAGAAATAAACAGTTCATAAGGTTTAAATTGTGTTCAGTTCTGCATTTTATTCCCTTGTGTGCCTTTGCCATGAAACAGTCCTAGGGAAGGTGAATTGTGACTTTGTGTGGCTCCACATGTTGTTCAGGGACCAGGCAGCTGGTTTCCTTTTGCAATGCAGGGTTCTGTGTATCTATAACAGCTGATTTTTTGTGCTGAGAATAAGATAGGCTGCACTTATACTGGCTGAGATTTAGCATAGATGAATGTCTTACAACAGGTCAATTTATAGACTTTGTTATATGGTATTTTGTTTATTTTTCATTATATTTTTGTATTGTTAAAATAATACACATTAAATAACCAAAAAGCCAGGAAAGAAATTTATTTATTATTCTAGACATTAGAAATATTCACATTTTAACACCTGTTACAGAGAATTGCATGTGTTACTTTTCATTTTAACAACATGTCAGGAGCATCTAATGTCGAGAAATATTGCACATAGGGTATAACATGACTTTTGGTGCTTGCTTAGTGTTTCATTATATAAACTTGTTATAATGTATATAAGTATTTTCTTAGGATTTGAGACTTCATTTTTTTGTTTTGTTTTTGCTATCCTAAATATTCTGGAGCCCCAAATTGCTCAAGTTTATTAGCCTATAAATGAAAATGGACTAACACTAACATTAATTTTCACATTATGATATCTATCTCCTAGCCCCTTCCTGAAAGCTTTGAATTGTTATTGGTTATTTCCAGAAGGCCCTGGAGAAGTCATACTTGTGCATGGGACTAAGTCAATGTACAGTCCCCTCTTATCTGAGGTTTCAGTTGCCCATAGTCAACCACCCACTGAAAATATCAATTAGAAGTTTTCAGAAATAAGCAGTTCATAAGGTTTAAATTGTGCTCAGTTCTGAGTAGCATGAGGAAATCTCATGTGTCCCCTTCTGTCCCAACTGGGATGTGAATCACTCTTGTCAGGTGTCTCCAGGTTGTATCTGGTACCCACCTCTTAGTCTTGTAGCAGATCAGCTCTCATGTATTACAGTGCTTGTGTTTAAGTAACCCTTATTTTACTCAGTAATGTTCCAAAGCTCAAGAGTAGTGATGCTGACAATTTCAGGATGCTGAAATGAAGTTGGAAAGTGTTTCCTTTTAGCAAAAAGATGAAAATTCTTGTCTTAATAAATGTGTTTCATCATTTTACATAATCACAAGAATAAGAAGGGTGAGTAGAGCACATAAGATATTTTGAGAGATATCACATTCACATAACTTTTATTACAGTATATTGTTATAATTATTCGATTTTATTATTAGTTATTTTTGATAATGTCTTATTGTGCCTAATTTATAAGTTAGATTTTATCATAGGTATATATCTGTAGGACAAAACATAATATACAGCAGGTCCTTGAATAACATTGCTTTATTCAACATTGTTTCATTAATTCATTATAACATTGGTGAGAAAAAAGTGATTTCTGGTCAAGGCCACCATCTATGTGGAGTTTGTACCTTCTTTTATGTTTGTATGGGTTTTCTCTGGGTTTTCTCCCTCATCCCAATGATGTGCACATCAGGTGAACTGGCATGTCTACATGATCCAGTCTGAGTGAGTGTAGGTGTGTGTCAGTGGCCCTATGATGGAAGGGCGTCCTTTGCCCAAGGTGGGTGGGTGTCAACCTTGTGTCCTTAGCTGCCAGGAGAGGCTCCAACCACCAGGGACCCTGAACTGGAAAAAGGGGGTTGGAAAAGAATTCACTTACTTGTTTTTATTTATCTTTTTTAAATGAATAAACATCTTACATTTATTTAAATGTATAATATTAGAAGTGTGTTGGGTCTTTATTTAGAAGTCTAGTGATGTTTTGTGGTCAGAAATATGCCCTAGAAATGTAACTCTTGCTTATATCAATTAGCCTGTGGTATAAGTAGTTTCCTTATAAGTTGTTTGCTTAAAGCTGAAGTTTCCAAATAGCCATAGTGTTAAGTGAGATCTTACTGTCTATAGGGTTCAGCACACTCAAAGGCTTCAGGCAGCCACTGCGGGGGCAGGGGGACCACTATATGCCCTTCTCCTCAGTCATGTTCAAGGGATTCCCAACCACAGACATTTGAGGAGTCTGGACTCTGCTGTTAATGACAGCACCTGCTGGGGATGCCATTTCTCAGGTGGCCCACACTGAACCTTGATAGGTTCTTTGCAGTGTTCTCATACTCTACTACCACAGTGTTCTGCCAAAGAAATGGGCAGCATGTGTGTTCCCATGCTTTGAGTTGGAGTTGTTTTCTAGGTCCTAAGGTAGCCATGCTTATGCTCAGATTCTCAACAGGCATTTCATAGAAACAGTCCTTTAGCTTCTGACTCTTCTCCCTTCAGAGCAGAGAACCTTCATTCCGGCTACACGTCAGAACCACATATAGGGCTGTTAGAAGTTGTAGATACCCAGGCTATGCTTCATATATGCTGAAATACTTTCCCAGGTGTAACTCTGAGATGTGCATTTCAAAGTTTGTCACCAAAACAGTGTGCAGAGGCTCATGAGCAATCCATGGGACCAGGCAATGGACAGATATCATGTTATTTCAAACATTGGTTTGATTTCTCTCCCCCATCAGGGTGTGGCTGTTCATGAACATGTACACACAGACACATACCTACACATATGCACACAAATCTAGAAAGAACCATTCCTTTCTCCTTTCAACAAAAAAAACAGAAGTCATATGTATGTCAACTCACCCACTACTTCCTGTTGCTACACTTATTACCTGTCTTTGAGCACATCTTTTTTACATCCTAAGAATCGATGACTATAAATAGAATTACTGGAGGGACCATCAAGCTTTTGATCCATATTGCCAGAAGTTGCTCTGGCAGTTTATTCTAATTTTTCTAGAACCAGCGGTGTATAAGGTTTCCATTTCCCCACACCTGTTTTAGGGCTGCCTGACTTCCTATCCTAGTTTCTCTGGAAAGCAGAGGAGTCAAACAGACAAATCGTGCTAACAGTCTATGTTTAGTAAAAGTAGAATTGAATGTAGAGATCAACCTAGAGACATGGGGCCAGAAATGATTTGGAATGAAATTCCTGTAGGACAAGGATGAAGGATGATAACACATAAAACTCTAAGTTTGGGGCCCTGGCTGGCATAGCTCAGTGGATTGAGTGTGGGCTGTGAACCAAAGTGTCACAGGTTCAATTCCCAATTAGGGTGCATGCCTGGGTTGCAGGCCATGACCCCCAGCAACCGCATATTGATGTTTCTCTCTCTCTCTTTCTCCCTCTCCTTTCCCTCTCTAAAAAATAAATAAATAGAATCTTAAAAAAAACCCTCTAAGTTTGAGAAGGAGAGAATTAGATGTTATCCAAGCCAAGAAAAAGAATGTGTGTTCTTTGAGAAACTATGCCTAGGTTTTATTTTCAGTCAACATATTCTAACTCTGCAAGGGGGGAAGGGCTGATGAAGTTGAGTTCTGTTCAAGGACATGAAGTCAATCATGTTACATGGAATTCAGTGATAGAAGGAGGAGAGTAAATAGCCTTTGCATGGAGTAAGAAATCTTCTCTCCTCCTTCTTTGGAATATTCCTCTTTGTATTTATTTTTTCTTTGACATTGAGTTGTGAAGGATAGTTGTAAATATATGTTTGTGATTTTGTGAGATTTGAGTGTAGATATAAGGAGTAACTTCATATATAAATCTTTTTGCTCTATAGGGTTTCAAGTTGCCCATAATAACATTTTACTTCCTCCATTGATAAAAAATTTCCGAACACCTACCCTACTAATTACAGGCACCTTTAAGGGAGGTCAGAAGGTGAAGTGGGTTCTCTGATGTTAGGGGTTCTCTATTCTGTAATATTCTGATTATTTGAAGATTTATAGACATAAGTTTTTGAGAAGAAGGAAAACACATCTGAAAAAGCAACTTAAAAAAACAAAACAATTCTAATCATCTTTGCCTTAATTCCCATGAGGGTAGAAATCTGGAAAGACTTACATGAGTTCCTATTTTTTTTTTTAGGTCCTGGCCTTGAAGGCATATGAATTCATTTATTAAAATTTATCCTGGAAGTAGGTTAACATAAAAAGACTTGAGTTATTTGTATATTGTCCCTTTGTGGTCTCTTCTTCCAAACCCTTGTAAAAAGGTTTGATATGGCCTGGCTAAGAATCAGAGAAAGCCTGATGCTTGTCCCCAGGTAGCACTCCCAGCTCAGAAGTGGCCACAATCAGGGCTTTGTATACAGCAGGGACCTCGGGTTCTGGAGCACAAATATCCTCACAGAGGCTCGGAACTGTCCTGGAAAGCCAGAGAGGAGCTTTGTGCCAGCAACTCCCTTAAGCTGTCTTTGAAACTGACCTTTTTAAATTGCTGATGGGGTAATTTTCTCTGGGAACCTCCTGAGTTACTTGAATAGATAAAAATAAGCTGTCAGCCATTGACCTGACTCGTTAGTAGAAAGAGGCCCTGAGAGGTTAGCAGGGCCTGTGCTTCAAGCTACGGGGAAAGCTCACAGGGTTCATGTGGTGTTAAAGGCTTCTGGGCCCCATATTCCTTCTCATTTGCCACCTCTTGTCCCCGGTTGAAAATACAAATGTTAGGTTAATATAATAAGAAATCAATCATTGCTGTGTTATTAGCACACATTGTGTTGGGGACCTGACTGGGCACAACTTCTTTCCCAGCCTTCAGGCTTGTGGCTGGGTTTTCTCCCTTGGTTTGACTGCAACATCTCACTACTTACACAGAATACTTCTGAGCCTCAGTCACTGACATTACTCTAGCTATTTTTTGGGGAAATTGTGTGTAAGTCGATGGCTGTAATGGACACTTGATGGAGGCAGATGCTCTGGAGAATCACACACAGAATCTGCAAGTATACTGAACCAGGAAAAAAACTGATAAAAAGAAAGACTAATTAATGATGGAAATGTGCTTAACAAGATTCTGATCAAGAACAAAACAATAAAACAACATGTGAGCACACAGTCCCATGGGGACTGACGTCCTCATCATGGTCAGATGAGAGCCCCTGGATAGATCCGATAGTGGAAATAAGTGTCCATGTCCTCTAATGACCAGACTTCCTTCCAGGGCTGTGGATGATACCGGCCTGCAGTATCTATCTCAGCTGCGGATGCTCATGGAAACACGAGAAAAACATACACAGAGACTACGGGGGAATAGGAACAGAAGGGCCACTTCTCACGTGGGGAGTGCCTTTGGCCACCCTCTCTCCTGGAGGGCACTGCTTGGCTACCCTCTCTCCTGGAGAGTGCCCCGTGTCCATACCCAAGCAGATTTTTATTAAGAAAACAGACTTAGTTTGTGGATTCCCAGTCTGGCAGAAAGGATCAAAAGATGTAGGCAATTTACAAAAGTGGGGACAGAACTCTTGCTGTGATCCTGGGCAAAGGTTTGGGGTTTTAACATATGGCTCAAAGGGTAGTTTTGGTTTCCTGTCTGTGCTTTTAAATTCCAAGTTAATAACATCCTCCAGCAAACAGATCTCACAGGCTTTTGCATATTCTATGTCCCAGGCCTGATTACCCTGGTGGTGGGGGCGCTGTTTCTGGTCTGGGCCGCCCCTACTATCCTGAATTAACAGAGAAGACAAAGGCAGACAGGAGGCTTGGATCTCTCACATCTAAGAGCAAAGACTCAGGCTTTGACAAAGCCAAGGGGGCAGGGGTTGATGTCCATCACCCCTTCATTTCCACAGCCCTGAGTCTCTTCCCAGAAGCCTCCACATGATCATGCCTGTCTTAGGCGATTCCCTCTGTAGGAAGTCTTACCTGTCATTGGCTAACTGATCAAGCAGAGGAGGCCAGGCACAGAACAAGCAGCGTTCATGCCAGGGAAATAAGTTTTGTCTCCCTAGTGGCTCCTGGTCCAGAGGTTCCTCACTCAGCCTAAGTCACGGGGGTTACAGCTTCCTGAGACCAGGCAGGGCAGTCCCCAACACAGGGTTCCCTGTCAGGACACCTAGAAGGGAGACCAGATGAGGACAACCTGAAACCTGGAAGTGGTGAGCACATCTGGGAGGGAGATCAGGTGGAAAGTCCAAGGTCATGCCCATCTTTGAGAACATAGGCAACTTAAGCAAGAATATGCAGAAGCTGTCCCATAACCACACTAACCCTATGAACCCGTAACAAGAGCAAAACTATGGGCCTCAGGCAGGAACAGCAGCAATCCTGTATTTCCCTGCTTGCTAATAACCATGTAGGGATGCATCTAAGTCAATTGTTGGGCACAGTATATTGGGGAGGAGACCAGACTGATAATGTAATTAATCACTGGAAGGGAGGTTTAAATAAGGCAAAAAGAAAGTAGGATCGCTACTATCCTAATGAATATTTCTTGGGTTCAAGGAGAAAAGGGTAAGAGGGAAGGAAGAGTGGAAAGGCAGAACATGAAGAGCACAGAATAAATAGAATAGCACAAGCAAGGGGCATGGTGGCTGGTTCTAGAGTCTTCTTCCCATTAGAGGACACAGAATAGGGAGAAAGCCATTTAGCACTGCCATGTACCTTCTTGGATTTTAGGAAGCAGTGGCATCAAATTCAATAGAGTTAACAGGATAAGAGGGGACTTGATATATGCCAGACACCACATTTCACACTATGAGGAATAAGAAGGAGACAGAACAGTCCCTCCTTTTTGGGGTTATGGCAACATGGCAAGGGAGATGACACATTTACAAGAAACGATTATTTTCATCCCGCTGAAGTAAGATCCAAGATGCAAATAGAGAGCAGCCTGGGAACAGCATAATGAATGTTTTCTAAGGAAAATCTTCATGGAGCAGGTGAGAGTGTAAACAACAACCAGGCACAGCAGACACAGAGAAGAGGAATGGCCTTGAGACTGAGAAGAGAGCTGAAACAGAAGAGGCATGGAGTTGGGTAGGGCTGCTTGTGTTTGGGGAAAGATGAATTATCTCGTCACACTGGAGCTAAGGGTGAGCAGTGAGCAATAAGCCTGCATGGAAAGGCTGGGCCAGATTGTGCAGATCCTGTTAATGTCAGGCTAGGGAGGTTGATTTGATGATGTATGGGAGGGGGAAACATCAACAGCTATTAAAGAAGAGACTGGTGAGATCACATTGTGGTTAAAGATGAATCTAGAGGTACTATGCATGATGTGTTCGAGAAATCAGAGCCTAGAGATAGGGAATGTTACAGGTAATCTCCCATGTGTCTCTTCCATTCCTGCATATCTTGAAAGCAGAGGTACTGCCTTTGTTCTGAACTGTTTTTTCAAAGATGCTTTTATAGTGAATAGCCTTGGAAGGTAGAGGTAGTGTCTCTTTCCAAGGTGAAACCAAGCAGGCCTACCGTCTTACAAAAGATTCAGTTTCCCTCAGCTTAGTGGTTCCTCACCTGCAGTGCAACCCACTGCACATGCAGGAATGCATCTGGGTTCACCTTCAGTGCCCCAGTGGGACTTGGGAGTGTGGGGAACTGACATATATGACTATGTTGCTTCTTGTACTGTGAGAAACAAGCTACTTTGTTTCTGACCCAGTGGTCTTCATGTCTTCTGCCATAATTCAGGAAATCTTGACCGGCAAGCTGTGCAAAAATCTCAAATTCTTCATTTATTTTGATGGGAGGGATGCTTTAAAGAAGCTATCTTAACAATCTTAATAGTAAAAGCTTGTTTCAAGGCAGAGATAGAATTCTGTTTTATTTTTGTACCTAGGTAATGGACATTTTACCTATGACTGATTTTATAATGTGTAGAAAATACAATTTTTTAATTACAAAGATAATGTGGGCAACTGACAGTCTGACCCAACCACATCCATGATCATCAGTTTATCCCTCACCTTTGTTCTGGGTTGAGCATGCTGGTCTCACAGGGGAAGCATGGCTCCAGGAGACCATGGGTAGCAGGAGTTCTGATCACGCAGAGAATACTTTCAGACTAGGAGTTTGCTTTTTCAGTGGGCCTATATGAAGCCAAAGCAGCTGTCTCAAAATGTCTTCTTCATTGTAACTATCCAGGTGTTTAGCCAGTAGCCCAGTGCATAGTAGTCAATGGGTAAATATTTAGAGCCTGAAAGAACATGTGAAATAAAACAATTGAAATAAAAAATATAACTACCTAGATGGGAAATTATTGTCTTTAATTACCTATTCCAATTCCAACAATAGAGTTGTGTTTAAATTTATTTAATTCATTGTCTGTATACAATATGACCAACACTGTATACTTTTAGGAGTAACTCGGCCACTTACTCTTTTTGTGGCCCTAAACCTTAGGATTCTTACCATGAAGTGAGAGGGTTGGACTTGTTTATCTATAGGGTCCCTTCCAGCATTGGAATCTAAGAAACCCAGTTTATGGAGCTGAGTAATAATGCTATTTCCAAATGTCTTTTTTTCCTCCAAAAGCATAGCCAGAAAAGTTATTTAAGTGGAAAGAAAGATGAGCAATTTGAATACGTGAATATGTTAAATAATCTTCTTGGTTTCTTTTGCTATTAATAACTTTCTGTCCCCTTTCTTCACTTTGAAGAGGAGACTAAATAAGAGGGTAGCTATTCTTTAACTTTTGAGCAGGTTCATAGTATCTCTAATCTCTTCCGAAGGTGAAAAAGAATTGTCTTTGATAAAGATTCTTTATTATGGGCATAAAAGTGGTGATATTTTTACCAAACTGTAGAAATACAGTTTCAGTACTGACACTTTGGTTGTCATCCATAGTATTTACAACTAGTAATTAGCTTTTATTGTGTCTTAGAAGTATGAAAAATCATAATGGAAAATTTTTCACTTGGGAGAAATGGCCTATTCATGGTGATCACATAAAAACAAAGACTCCTTTTGGTGCTGATTTTTCCTGCCAAGTGTAAAGATGGACATATGGCTGGGTGAGCTCACTTGGTTAGAGCACAGTGTTAAAAAAAACAAGGTCATGGGTTGAAATCCAACAGGAGCAAGTTTGCTCTGCTCTCTTTTGCCCTGTCAACTATCTTACAAACAGGAACCTAACTGGAAGTCATACCCTATTGATGACATGTCAGTTACGACCTCATGCATGATAACAGCAAAAAGGTCACCAAGTCTATTTCTCCTTTGAGTTCATGATTTTATCATGTGCCAATGTAACTTAATTCAACAAAAATTAATTGATTTAGTATGCTTATCACCATGTTACAGGTAAGAGGTCTGGCCTGATCGTATGATATAATACATATTCTGGAAAAGCTTATAGTCTTGAATAGAAAAAGGAACTCAGATTCATTATCTCCTGCTCTTGGATGTCAGTGCCCTTGGTTCTCAGGCCTTTGGACTCAGGTCAAGACTTGAACTATCTACCCCACAGTTTCATGAACACTGAAGTCTCTGCCAGTTTTATTTACATAGATGATTAAAGAAGTTGGAAAGAGAAGGCAAAAGGGAAAAGCTAACACACAGAGTACTTTCTATGTACCAGGAACTGTGATCTCTACAAGAATTCTCTCACTGGAGAGAAAGGTCACAAGATGGCAGCAGAGTAAGATCTTTCTGCACCTCCTCCCAGAGCCAACCTGGAAATAAAACTAAAGTACAGTCACCCTGAATTACCAACTGAAGACTATCTGAAGAGGAGACTTAAAACCAAGGATTTGTGGAAACCACCTGGATCATTAGGTAGGGTGGGGTCACAAAATGATCTGGCCTTCTCCCACAGATGGCAGGCTGAGGTTGCAGAAGGATAGCACAGATGCAGGAGTTTCCAACTGAGAGGACTGAAGCCTGGACCCCAGACTGGGTTCCCCAGCCCAGAGAGCAAGGGCAGGGATCAGCCACTCATAAAACATCCAGTGGTGAAAGGCTGCAAAGTTTCTACCAGATAGAGACGGAGCCTGCTGGAGACAAAGTCACTTTTTTAAGGGGCCAAAGCACAAGTTTTTTGTGCTACCCACCCTGGGCTCTGGAAAAAGGAAGGTGTTGCAAACTGGAGTTGCCTGAAGAAAATCTGGAGTGGGAGGCATTGGAGAGAGACGTGGGGGAGCAGTTGCCATGATCCCTGTGCTGGATCATCCCCTGATATCACAGCAACCGTTTTTCTTGAGAAGCACAAGTCCCTCTCAGGGGAAGCAGCCTGGGGAAAAGCAATTACCCCATCCTCTGGGATACCACTCACCTCACCCTCTGGAATTTTGCTAGTCCACCCTGCATTATAACTGCTGCTATGAAGACAGCAGTAGGCAGATTCAGCGGGTATCAGAAACTGTCTTTGGGGCATGGCCTTTCCCTATACTTTCCCAGGAACCACACTGGTGCTTCCCCTTCATGGGAGAGCTGATAGAAACACCCTCCTGGTTTCTAGCAGACCCGAACTCTAGGCTCCAGAGGCCCTATCTGCTTGCCTGCTAGAGACTGTGCCCTGCTGCGTTTAGGGAAATAATCTGGGACAGACTCAGATGTGTGGCTCTTAGGAAGGAGAGCACAACCACCATTTTCCCTGAAATCTGAATGGTACCACCCTTTATGGGAGATCCAGGGGTCCTACCACCTGATTCTGCCAGAAGCCCTTTCAGAAACAGCTATTTCCGGACTAAGACTGACAGGTGGCTGGCAGGCAGAGGCAAGCACAGGTGGATCCTTTGGTGCTTTGGGAAAATTGCTGACCTCCCCCTGGGCACTGTTGGTAAAGGCTGGCATTGCAGTGCAGCTTGGCTCCTTCCATGCACAGCCAAGCCTAGCGGATGCAGCCATAAACTGGATCACTCATAGCTTTGAACAGTCTGCCAAGAGACAGATATGAACAACAACTGACATTGCTGTACAGCAGCTTTAGACAACATTGGTGCAGTATCCAAAGGGAGGTCGTAGCAGGCAGACACTACAGTCTATAGAGATGAATTCCACTTTGTTTTTTTCTTTCATTATTTTCTTGATTGTTTCATAACTTTTAAATTATTATATTTTTCTTTTTTCTTTTTCATATTTCTTATTTTACTCTTTCCTTTTGTTACTCTATTCTTCTTTTTTTCCCTTTTCTTTTTTTTCTCTTTATTCTTTTCCCTATTTTTCTCTTTCTATTCTTTATTCTTATTTTTCCTTTTTCTTCTTTCCTCTGATGTTCTTTTTTCTTTCCCTTTGTCTTCTTGTGTTCTCTCTTTCTTTTTCTACTTTTTTCTTTTGTTGTTGTTTTTGCTGCTGTAGTTGGGGTTTTTTGTTTGTGTTTATTTTTGCTTTGTTTTATGATGCATTATTGTGTTTTCTTCTGTCAGCACCAGTTTAACAGCTTGAATGATGTGGTTGGGGTTGGGCCTCTCAATCAGCTAGCTAGAATAGAGATCACACCCGTGAAGAGGCCAACAGCAATCAAGACCCAGTTCCAATAGCAGAGTCCACATAACCCACATGAGACAAGCCTAGGGCATCCAGCTGAGGAGATCAAAGAGACTGCACCACTGTATCCCGCAGGACTCCTACTACATAAGGCCATCCCATGAAGACTGGGAGTGAAAGCAGTTCTATCTAATACATAAAACAAACACAAAGAGACAGCTAAAATAGGGAGATAAAGGAACAATCCTTAAATGAAAGAAAAGGAGGAATCTTCAGGAAAAAAGCTAAATGAAATAAAAGCAAGCAATTTATCAGACATAGAATTCAAAGTGCTGAGAATAGTGGTGATCAAAGAACTTAGAACTATAAACAACTTAATGGGAACTACAAGAAACTTAGTGAGAACTACATCAGCATAAAAAAGACACAGAGAACAATGAATAAGAAGCAGTAGGAAATTAAACATACAACATTTGAAAAAAAGAATATTAGAAGGAATTAAAAGTGGGCTTGATGAAACAGAAGATTGAATCAGTAATTTGGAAGACAAGGTAGAAAAAAACAATCAGAGCAACAAAAAGAATAAAAGACTTAAGAAAAATGAGGATAATTTAAGGAAACTTTGAAACAATACCACACAGAACAAAATCTGTATTATAGGGGTACCAGAAGGAGAAGAAAGTGAAAGAATTTTGTTTTCTAACCTTTGATAGAAAACCTGTGTTGGGAGAAATAATGACAGAAAACTTACCTAACCAGATGAAGGAAAAAGTCACAGATTTTCAGGAAGCAGAGTCCCAATCAAGATGAAGTCAAAGAGACCTACACCAAGATACATCATAAAATGGCAAAGTTTAACACTGTTGAGGCCCAAAAATTAAAAATTAAAAAAAAATTACAGTGTGGGTTGCATGTATCTGAGAGATAGTAGTATGTGCTGAAATGTGAAAAAAAGTTTAAACACTGCAAATATGCATTTATTATATGTATATAATAAAGCATGTGATTTCTGTTTACTTTCTATTACAATCTAGAAATTATTAAAGAAATATAAAAACATAAAGAATAAAAATTTTTCTTTTCAAATAACAGAAATATGGATATTGCTAAAATTATATAACCAAACAAGGTTTTTAACATCAGTGATCCCAATCTTCAATAGCTGGCTTTACAAAACATTTGTAACAGTCATTGCAACAGAAGTGGACAAAAAATATTCTGTGGCTGTTTTCTAATTTGTCTTCTCATTGAATTTTTCCTCCATTTGGATTGGTTTTTTTTTGTTGTCTTTTTTTTAATTACTTTATTGTTGTTCAATTACAGTTGTCTGCATTTTCTCTCCACCACTTCCTCCACCCCAGCCAAACACACCCCCCTCCCTTGCTCCCACTCTGTCCCTTGGTTTTGTCCATGTGTCCTTTATAGTAGTTCCTGAAAACCCTTCTCCCCTCTGTCATCTCCCTCCTCCCCTCCGGCTATTGTTGGATTATGCTTAATTTCAATGCCTCTGGTTAGCTTTTGTTTGCTTTTTTCTTTTGTTGATTAGGCTCCAGTTAAAGGCGAGATCATATAGTATTTGTTTCTCACCACCTGGCTTATTTCACTTAGCATAATGCTCTCCAGTTCCATCCATGCTGTTGCAAAGGGTAGGAACTCCTTCTTTCTCTCTGTTGTGTAGAATTCCATTGTGTAAATGCACCATAGTTTTTTGATCCACTCATTTGCTGATGGGCATTTAGGTTGGTTCCAGTACTTGGTTATTGTTAATTGTGATGCTTTGAACATTGGGGTGCATAGGTTCTTTTGGATTGGTGTGTCAGTGCTCTTAGGGTATAATCCTAGCAGTGGAATTGCTGGGTCCAAAGGCAGTTCTATTTTTAGTTTTCTGAGGAAATTCCATACTGTTTTCCACAGTGGCTACACCAGTCTGCATTCCCACCAACAGTGCACTAGGGTTCCCTTTTCTCTGCATCCTCTCCAACACTTGTTTGCTGATTTATTTATGATGACGATTCTGACTGGTGTGAAGTGTATCTCATTGTGGTTTTAATTTGCATCTCTCTGATGGCTAATGACGCTGAGCATCTTTTCATATGTCTCTGGATCTTCTGTATGTCCTCTTTGGAGAAGTGTCTGTTCAAGTCTTTTGCCCATTTTCTAATTGGGTTTTTTGTCTTCCTGGAGTGGAGTTGTGTAAGTTCTTTATATATTTTGGAGATCAAACCCTTGTTCAAGGTATCATTGGCAATTATGTTTTCCTGTATAGTTGGTTCTCTTTTCATCTTAATGCTGTTTTCTTTAGCCATGCAGAAACTTTTTAATTTGATGAGGTCCCATTTGTTTATTTTTTCCTTTATGTCCTTTGTTTTGGGGGACATATCAGTGAAGATGTTGCTGTGTGGAATGTCTGAGATTTTCCTGCCTATGTTCCCCTCTAGGACTTTAATAGTATCACAGTTTATATATAAATCTTTTCTCTACCTTGAATTTATTTTTGTGTATGGTGTAAGCTGGTGCTCGAGTTTCATTTTTTTTTGCACGTAGCTGTACAGTTCTCCCAACACCACTTGTTGAAGGGGCTACTGTTACCCCATTTTATGTTGCTGTCCCCTTTGTCAAATATTAATTGACCCTAGAGACTTGGGTTTATTTCTGGGCTCTTTGTTCTGTTCCATTGGTCTATGTGCCTCTACCTTTATGCCAGTACCAGGCTGTTTTGATTACAGTGGCCTTGTAATAGAGTTTAATATCAGGTATTGTGATCCCCCCTGCTTTGTTCTTCTTTCTCAAAATTGAAGCAGCTATTCGGAGTCGTTTATGGTTCCATATAAATTTCTGAAATGTTTGTTTTATATCTGTGAAATATGTCATTGGTACTTTAATAGGTATTGCATTGAATCTATAAATTGCTTTGGGTAGTATGGACATTTTGATTATGTTAATTCTTCCAATCCATGAGCATGATACATGCTTCCATTTGTTTGTGTCTTCCTTAATTTCTTTCTTCAGTGTTGTGTAGTTTTCTGAATACAGGTCTTTTATATCCTTGGTTAGGTTTACCCCTATGTACTTTATTTTTCTTGTTGCTATATCAAATGGGATTTTTTTTTCCTGATTCCTGTTTCTGATGTTTCATTATTGGTGTACAATAATGCCTTTGATTTCTGAGTGTTGACTTTGTGTCCTGCTGTTTTGCCAAATTAATTTATTAGGTCAAATAGTTTTTTGGTGGAGTCTAAAGGATTTTCTATGTATATTACCATGTCATCTGCAAACGATGACAGCTTTACTTCCTCCTTTCCAATATGGATGTCTTTTATTTCCTTTTCTTGTCTGATTGTTGTGGCTAGGACTTCCAGTACTATGTTGAATAGTTGGAGTGGTGAAAAGAAGCATCCTTGTCTTGTTCCTGATCTTAGTGGGAAAGCTCTAAGCTTTTGTCCATTGAATATGATATTGGCTTCAGGTCTCTCATATATGACCTTAATTATGTTGAGGAATGCTCCCTCTATTCTCACTTTGCTGAGTGTTTTTATCATAAAAGGAGCTGTACCTTATCAAATGCTTTTTCCACATCTATTGATATAATCATATGATTTTTGTCTTTCATTTTGTTTATGTGGTGTATTATGTTTATTGATTTGCGAATATTGTATCATCCTTACATTCCTGGGATGAATTCCACTTGATCATGGTGTATGATATTTTTAATGTATTGCTGGATGCAGCTTGCCAATATTTTGTTGAGGATTTTAGCATCTATGTTCATCAGCAATATTGGCCTGAAGTTTTATTTCTTTGCTATGTTTTGTTATATCTTCATCTGGTTTTGGGACTAGGATAATGCTGGCTTCATAAAAAAGAGTTTGGGAGTCTTCCATCTTCTTGGATTTTTTGGAATAATCTGTGGAGGATGGGGATTAGCTCTTCCTTAAATGCTTTGTAAAATTCTCCTGTGAAACCATCTGGTCAAGGGCTTTTGTGTGTAGGGAGTTTTTTGATTAATGCTTCAATTTTATCAGCTGTCATTGTTCTGTCCAGGCTTTCTGCTTCTTCTCTATTGAGCTTTGGAAGATTATATTTTTCTAGATATTTGTCCATTTCACCTAGGTTTTCAAATTTCTTGGCATATAGTTTTTAACAGTAATTTCTTACAATCCTTTGTATTTCTGTAGTATCAGTTGTAATCTCTCCTCTTTCATTTCTGATTGTGTTTATTGGGGTCCTCTCTTTTTTTTCTTGATGAGCCTGATTAAAGACTTGTCAATTTTGTTTATCTTTTCAAAGAACCAGCTCCTGAATCCACTGATCCTTAAAATTGTGCTTTTAGTCTCTATGTCATTTAATTCTTCTCTGATCTTGGTTATTTCCTTCCTTCTGCTTGCTCTGGGCTGGCTTTGTTGTTGTTCCTTGTGTTCTTGTAGGTGTAGGGTTAGGGTGTTTGTTTGAAATGTTTCTATCTTTTTTAGGTAGGCCTGTATTGCTATGAACTTCCCTCTCAGGACTGCCTTCATTTTGTCCCATAAGTTTTGGGTGTTTATGAGTTCATTTTCATTTGTTTCCAGAAACTTTTTGATTTCTTCCCTAATCTCATTCTTGACCCATTCATTGTTTAATAGCATTCTATTCAGTCTCCATGAGTTTGAGTGTTTTGGGTTTTTTTCCTTGTGGTTGGTTTCTAGTTTCAGTCCCTTATGGTCAGAGAAAATGCTTGATATGATTTCAATTTTCTTGAATTTGTTGAGGCTTGTTTTCTGTCCTATCATGTGGTCTATCTTTGATAATGTTCCATGTGCATTTGAAAAGAAACTGTATTTTGCTTCTTTGGGATGAAAGGCTCTATATGTATCAGTTAAGTCCATTTGATCTAGGGCATTGTTCAATGCCACAATATCTTTGTTGATATTTTGTTTGCAAGATCTGTCCATTTTGGACAGTGGGGTATTAAAATCCCCTACTATAATTGTCTTGCTGTCAATATCTTTCTTGTAGTCCTCCAAGATTTTCTCTATGTATTTGGGTGCTCCTATGTTGGGTGCAGATATATTTACAATGTTTATTTCTTCTTGGTGGATTCTTCCCTTGAGTATTATGAAGTGAACTTCTGGGTATCTTTTTGTGGCTCTTTTTTTGAAGTCTATTTTGTCCAATATGAGTATTGCTACCCTGGCTTTTTCCCCCCATCTGTTTGCTTAGAATGTTTGTTTCCAGCCTTTCCCTTTCAGTCTGTGTAGGTCTTTTGTTCTGAGGTGGGTCTCTTGTAGGCAGCATATGTGTGGATCATGTTTTCTTATCCATTCCACTTTCTGTGTCTTTTGGCTGGGGTATTTAATCCTTCTGCCTTTAAGGTTATTATTGATAGGTACTTACTTAACTGCCATTTTTTAGTACCTTTGTTCCTGTCTCCTTCACAGTGTTTCTTCCTGTTCTTAAAGCAGTCCCTTTAGCATCTCTTGCAGAGGTGGTTTGGAGGAGGTATATTCTTTGAGACTTCTTTTGTCTGGGAAGCTTCTTATTTGGCCTTCCATTTTAATTGAGAGCCTTGCTGGATTAAGTAGTCTTGGTTGCAGGCCTCTGGTTCTCATTACTTGGAATACTTCTTGCCAATCTCTTCTGGTTTGGAGCATTTCCATTGAGAAGTCAGCTGATAGTCTTATTGGGGTTCCCTTGTATGTTATTTCCTATTTTTCCCTTGCTGCCTTTAAGATTCTCTCTTTATCTTGGAATTTTGCCATTTTAATTATGATGTGTCTTGAAGTGGGCCTCTTTGAGTTCCTCTTGATTGGTACTCTTTGTGTTTCCTGGATTTGTGTGACTTTTTCTCTCATCAAATTAGGGAAATTTTCCATCATTACTTTTTCAAATAGGTTTTCTATCCTTTGCTCTTCTTCTCCTTCTCCTTCTGGTATCCCTATTATATGGATGTTATTACATTTCATGTTGTCCTACATTTCCTGTAACCCCTCTTCATTCTTTCCAAGCCTCTTTTCCTTGTCTTGCTTATTCTGGGTGTTTTTTTTTTCCTACCTTGTTCTCCAGCTCGCTGCTCTGATCCTCTGCTTCATCTAGCCTGCTTTTGATTCCTTCTGCTGTGTTCCTCAGTTCAGAAATTGTATTCTTCATTTCCTCTTGGCCCTTGTTGATAGTTTCTATTTCTTTTTTCATGTTGGTATAGTTTGCAGTGAGTTCGTTGTAGTTTCTCTGTAGTTTCTGGTAATTTTCTGTGAACTCATTGAGCTTCCTTATAACTGTTGCTTTGAATTTGATATCTAGTAGTTGACTTGCCTCTATTTCATTTAGCATTCTTTTTGAGGCTTCCTCCTTTTCTTTCATTTGGGGATTGTTTCTTTGTCTTTTCATTGTTTGTGAGACTCTTATTGTTAGCCTCTGCTTCTTAAATTGATCTGTTCTGACTCCCTTGGTTTCTGGCATGAACTTCTATGGTAGAAGACCTATGAGATTCAATGGTGAGTCTCCTTAATCTCCTGAGCTTGCTGGTCTTGGGCTGTCATTTATGTTGGCTCTCTGTATCTCTTTGGGTTTTGATTGTTGTTGGGTCTCTCTTTGGTGGGTCCTTCCCTCCAGCTGGTTTACTGTGGGTCACTCCATCTACCACCTCGTGTATTCTGTTGTGCAGGTATGGGAAGGTTGTGTTGAAGCTGGTTCTTCTGTGTGTACATGGTTTTGAGGGTTCCCTCTTGCTCTTGTTCCATTGTTTGTTCTGAGTAATTTCTCCACCATTTAGTTGTATTTCCAGAGGTCCTGGGTTGAGTTAGTATGGCTTCCACTCTTTCCTTCACCTTCTTTTGTTGTTATCTGTTGGTGGTTCCTTTGTTGGTGGGTTTCTTCTTCCAGCAGGTATCCTGGTGTTCACAGCTTTCACCTACTGGAGGTGAGCAGTGGCACCACTGATCCTGGGGCAGCAGTGGTGGGAGATGGCCCTGGCAGGTGTATGAGTACACTCACAGGCTGGGGAGCCTGATTCTTTATTCTTTCAAAATATACCCTTCTTTCATGTTCAATTCATCTTCATTTCTTTACTAGAAATGTCTTGCTCAGTATACAAGTTTTCTGAACAAACTTGCACATAATATATATATCTTCTAAATCACTTTCATTTTCACATTTGACTTCATCATTCTAATCATCGGACTTGAGTAGCTTTCACTGAAGTTCTTCAACATCTCTTAGATTATAAAATACATATACTGTTCCAGTCATTTCCGATGGAAAATGAAAAAAAACACAACACTGACTTTGAAGATCATAAAAAAACCCTCCAAGTATGCCAAGACTGATTTCAGAGTTCACAATCTCTCAAACACAATTTACTATCAAATATCACACATTCTTATGAAATACATGTTAGAACCAAACTGACAGCTTAAATGTTGTGGCTTAACATTAATCATGTACAAACACACACTAGTCATGATTTTGAACCTATGCACTTAATATAAATAACAGTATTTAAGAAAAGAGTTTGTTTGCATCTCTCAGATCAGCTGCATCCTCTGAAGGATGAAAGACAAAGGGAGAATCTTAATGGCAGAAAGAAAGAAACAGTTACCCATAAGGGAGCTCCCATAAGACTGTCAGCTAATTTCTCAACACAAATACTTCAGGCCAGAAGGGATTGATATGAAGCATTAGAAGTAATGAAATGCAAGGAATTGAAACCAAGACTATTTTATTCAGCAAGGCTATCATTTAAAATTGAAGGTGAAATAGTTTCCCAGAAAAAAAATGGCTAAAGGAGTTCATTATCACCAATCAGCATTGCAAGAAATGTTAAAGGGAATTTTTTAAAAAGAATAAATTAGAGAGCAAGAGAGAGAGAGAGAGAGAACAGAGGCATAAAGAAAAAATGACAATAATAGGTGCCTATTAATAATAACCTTAAATATAAATGGATTAAATGCATATTAAATGCATAATCAAAAGACATATACTAGCTGAAAGAATAAGAAAACATGACCCAAATATATGCTGTCTACAAGAGACCCACCTCAGAACAAAAGATTTACACAGGCTGAAAATGAACAGATAAAAAAATCCATGTAAATGGAGACAGAAAAAGCCCCCTGAGGTAGCAATACTTATATCTGATAAAAAAGACTTCAAAACAAAGGCCATAGCAAGAGACAAAAAAGTTGACTACATAATATTAAAGGGATCTATTTAACAGGAAAATATAATCCTTTAAAACATATATGCACCCAATATAGGAGCACCTAATAGATAAAGAAAACCTTCATGGACTTTAAGATTTAAAGATATACAGCAATACAGTCACATTAGGAAATTCTCACACTTCACAGTCATCAATGGGTAGATATTCCAGGCAAAAAATCACCAAGGAAACAGCAACCTTAAACAACATTGTAGATTAAATGGATTTAATTGATATTTATAGAACATTTCACCCTTAAAGCAGCAGAATACACATTATTCTCAAGTGCACATGGAACATTCTCAAAGATAGAATACATGTTAGAACAGAAAATAAATCTTAACAAATTCAAGAAGATTGAAATCATAACAAGCATTTTTCTCAGATCACAATGGCATTAAACCACAAATCAACCTCAAAAAACTCAAAAACAATAAGTTGAAATGACATGTTATTAAATAATGAATGGGTTATCAATGAGATCATGAAGAAATTAAAAATTACCTGGAAAAAAATGAAATAAACACACAACCACCAAAAAACTATGGGAGACAGTGAAAGCATCCTGAGAAGGATGTTCATTGCATCACAGGCTTACCTCAAGAAGCAAGAAAAATCTCAAATAAGGAATCCAAATTATGCCTAGAAGAACTAGAACAACAATAACAAACAAATTCAGAGTAATAGAAGGAAGGAAATAATTAAGATCAGAGCAAAAATTAATGACATAGAGACTAAAATAACAATTCAAAAAAATCAATGAAACTAGAAACTGGTTCTTTGAAAAAATAAACAAAATTTAACAAACTTTTAACCAGACTTAACAGCAAAAAAAGAGAGAGGACCTAAATTAATAAATCAGAAATGAAAGAAGAGAAGTAACAACTGGTATAACAGAAATACAAAGGATTGTAAGCAAATACTATGAATATCTATATGCCAAGAAATTGGATAATTGGGAAGAAATTAATACATTTATAGAAAAATACAGTCTTCCTCAAATGAATCTGGAAGACTCAGAAACCGTGAATAGACTAATAACAACTAATGAAATTGAGGCAGGAATAAAAAAAAAAACTCCCAGCAGACAAAATTCCTGGACCTGATGTCTTCAAAGTGAATTTTACCAATCGTTCAAAGAGGAGCTAACTCCTATCCTTCTCAAACTATTCCAAAAAGTTCAAGATGAGGAAAGAGTTTAAAGTTCTTTTTTATGAGGCCAATATTATCTTAATTCTAAAACCAGATGAAGACATGAAGAAAGAAAATTATAGGCCAATATTCCTGATGAACATAGATCCTAACCGCCCCCCCCAACATATTAGCAAACCAGATCTGGTAACACATTAAAAAATATAATATACCATCATCAAGCAGGATTTAGCCCAGTGATGCAAAGTTGGTACGATATTGGCAAATTAATAAATGTGATATGTCACATAAACAAAATGAAAGATAAAAATCACATGATCATATCAATAGATGCAGAAAAAACATTTGATAAGATCCAGCATCCATTATTGATAAAGTCTAAGTAAAGCAGAATAGAGAGATCACACCTCAAGATAATATTGGCCATGTATGAAGAACTTACAGCCAACATCATACTTAAAGGATAGAAAACAAAAATGTTTCCCTCAAGATCTGGAACAAGACAGGGATGTCTGCTCTCACCACTCTTATTCTACCTAGTGTTGGAAGTTCTAGCCACAGCAATTAGACAAGAAGAAATAAGAGGCATCCACATTGGAAAAGAGTAAGTAAAATTGTAAATATTTGCAGATGATATATTGTTCATATGGAACCCAGTAGAGTCCACCAAAAATCTACTAGACTTAATAAATGAATTCTGCAAAGTAGCAGTTTAGAAAAGCAATATTCAGAAATCAATCACATTTTTATATACTAATAGTCAACTATTAGAAAGAGAAACTAAGAAAACTATTTACCATTGCAACAACAAAAATAATGTATTTAAGAATAAATTTAACAAAGGAGGTAAAAGACCTGTACTCAGAAAACTATAGGACACTGAAGAAAGAAATTGAGGAAGACACAAATAAGTGGGAAAATATACGTTGTTTATGTATTGGAAGCATTAACATCCTTAACATGTCCATACTATCTAAAGCAATCTATGGATTATTATTAAAATACTAGTGCAATATTTCACGGATCTATAACACATATTCCAAAAATGTATATGGAACCAAAGAAGACCCAGAATATCCTCAGCAGTTTTGAGAAAGAAGAACAAAATTGGAGGTATCACAATACTTGATATCAAAGTATACTTTAAGGCTACTGTAATCAAAACAGCTTGGTACTGGCATAAAAACAGGCATACTGATCAGTGGAACCTAACAGAAACCCCAGAAATAAATCCACACCTTTATGGTAAATCAATACTTGACAAAGGAGGCAAGAACATACAATGGAGTAGAGACAGTCTCTTCAATAAATGGTGTTGGGAAAACTGGACTGGTACATGCAAAAGATACACATGCACAAGGATAAACTCAAAATGGATAAAAAACTTGAATGTAAGTTCTGAAACTATAAAATCCTAGAAGAAATCATAGGCAGTAAAATTTCAGATGTCTGGCATAGCAATATTTTTTCTCATATATTTCCTAAAGCAAGGGAAACAAAGGAAAAAGTAAACAAATAAGACTACATAAAATTAAAAAGCTTCCAGAAACCATTATCAAAGCCAAAGAAACCATTATCAAAATGAAAAGGGAACTCACTGTGTGGTAGAATATATTTGTCAATAATATATATGGTAAGGACTTAATTTCCAAAATATATAAAGAACTTATATAACTCAAAACCAGAAAGACTAACAATCTAATTAAAAAATGGGCAAAGGACCTGAATAGACACTTCTCTAAGAGGACATACAGATGACCAGTAGACATGAAAAAATGCTCAGCATCAGTAGCCATCAGAGAGATGCAAATTAAATCCAGAATAAGATATCATCTCACACCTGCAAGAATGGCCATCAATAAATCAATTAACAGCAAGTACTGTTGAGGATGCATTGTTGGTGGGAATGCAGACTGGTGTAGCCACTATGAAAAATAATATGGAGTTTTCTCAGAAAATTAAAAATGGAATTCCCTTTTGACCCAGCCATTCCACTTTTGGGAATATATTCTAACAATCCTAAAATGACAATTCAAAAGGATATATGCACCTCAATGTTCATAGCAGTACTATTTACCATAGTCAATATCTGGAAACAGGTCAAAGCCCATCTGTAGGTGAGTGGATGAAAAAGCTTTGGTACATTTACATAATGAAATACTACACAGCAGTAAAAAAGAAGGAAGTCTTATATTTTTCAATAGCATGGATGGACCTGGAGACTATTATAATAAGTGAAATAAGTCAGTGATTGAAAGACAAATACCATATGATCTCACTTAAATGCAGAATCTAATGAACAAAATAAACTAACAAGCAAAATAAAATTAGAGCCATAGAAACATGGAATAAACTGACAGCCATCAGAGGGGTAAGAGGAGGGGGAGCTTGGATGAAAGAAGGTGAAGGGATTAGCCAAAAATTTTATATGAATGACCCATGGACACAGACAACAGTGTGGGGATTGCTTGAGGGCATCATAGGGCTGGGTTGATGGGGGCAAAGGAAGAAAAATCTAATAGCATAAATAATATAATATAATTAAAAAAATAAAAAGTAACTCATTTCCCATTTAACAGTGAATCAAATAAAATAGAATAAAAATAGATTAGAAGTAGTGTGTAGTAGAGTATGGCTAAATCCCTGGAGCAGTGGTTTACACTCACATTTCTTGAAATAATCTTATTCAAACTATTTATATGAATGTCCAGCATCAGTGACTTCATAATTTGTAGAACTATTTTTTGAGTCAACTAATGTTCACCTGGAGCAAATAATTTTTAATTACAATTAAGTTGTTTGTGATATTTAGAATCTGTTTATTTGTTCCTAGAAATCTTATCCTGAACATGAGGTTTTCATAATTGGACATTAGGACATCTTCTCTCCCTCTGTGTTTCAACCTATATGTGTATATGTTTAAATTTTATAATGCAATTATCTACTCTATTACTTATAAAAATAATCTTTATAAGGTTGAGATTCAGTGATAGTCAATGCTTGAAACTCTGAAATCATACCCTCAGGAATAATGGTCAAATCTTCCTTTCTCATTTTTATAAAAACATTGATTCTTTGTTCCATATATTTACTGGAGGTGACCTGACTTGCTTACATTTTCTCCCCACTCTTATACGTCTCCACACTCATCTAAGTTCTCTATTTTCTGGGCTTATTCCAAAGAATCTTCAATGATCTAACTCAGACTTGTACACTTATCCTTTACTTAGCAGCTTTGACTTTTTTTTTGAAAATCCTGCTACTAAATGAAAAGTTGTTAAATTGAAAAAAATCTTTAATTTGAATGAGAAACATGTATTCCATCTCAACATAAGATATCCAAACAATTTCCATAGATAGAAACATTTAGCAATGAAATGATAAAATTAAGCTTATGTAAGTGAAATATAAGCTTGAAAGTAAAGAAATGTACTGTGTATGTAAAACAAAATGTACTGAGAATTGATTGTTTTACTAAATGAGGAAGAGAAGACTAATGGTGAGTTTTGGGGATGGAAGGGTATGAGAAAATCATTCCTAGATTGTAGATTCTTTTTTTCTACACTGTTTATCTCATCAGATTTTCAGATGTAATAAGACTTGTGGTTATCTGGCACTCAAATTACATTTAAAGGCAAAATTGTAGCATAGAAAAAAAATCACTTTTAGGGCAAATAAAGGCAAAATACAGGAGCAATTTAAAGCTCATGGAAAAAATGCATTTTCATATTTTTATGAAAAGTCAAAAGATCTGAAATTTTTTACCCCACTCATTTGACTTGCATACACAAAGAAAAATATTTTGGGTTATTCTAAACATGTACACAATTCAAATTTGTTTCATTTGATGTTTGTTGACTACCGAATTTACATGGAGTAAACATATGTGTCTTGGCCTGAAACTGTAATTTCAAACTACTACTTCTTAGAATACATACAGTGCATTTTGGGATGAAAAGATCATTATGGATAAAACAAATGAATCACCTGAAAAGTGGTATAACTTTATTTTACCACTTTGTTATTATCAATTATTACTACCTGATAAGTAATTGTGTGGTATGAATTTCTATTTCTTGTCTCAGGGGCCACCTGGGGCACCCAGCTAGGTGAGATGCTCCTTCCCTTTATCTTTTTTCGTGCAGACTTTTCTATCTCCTCAATATAACCCTTAATCTCTATGTATTTCTCCTACTGAACTGAGAGAAGGACCATAATCTCTGAGGGAAGAAGGACCATGATTTTTTTGTTTCTAACCTGTAACCCTTTATCTGCCCCGTAGTTCTTCAGTGAATCAATGAATGTGTAAGTCTCCACACTTTAATGACCTGCTTCCAGATGAGGGCAGGTTTCTGTGTTACCTACTCAATAGGCTATTAAAAATGCTTGAATGTTTGTAGTTACCCCTGATTAACAGAGCTTTTCATGTCTGAGAGAACATTTCTCTCAGCCAAAACTATGCCTGATAACTTAGGTGTAAAATTACTGTAGTGATCAAAGATTTACCATTTTTCTTTGAATTTATCTAGGTTTCCATTGGAATTAAATGCTGTGCTTCTCTTTCAGTGAGTGGAGACTATGTGCTCTGGGTACCAGATGGCTTCTCTTCCACTTGAAAATGAAAACATCTGGTAGACTTTGTCAGGGCATGTGTCAGTAATGTTATTCATGGGGAAAGTCTTCAAAATGACATGTTGTCTCTGAGTGCCTTTATCTGGAGCATGTGTTATGTCTTCAGATGCTTTGAAGTTCACACATTAAAGATGTTAGTTCAGTTGTAAATTTTTGCAGGTCTATAGGCTCAAAGCCTGAAAGAAATTATACTCTGAGAATATGAACATTTCCCTCTTCTTTTTCTTTTTAGGGTTATAGATATATTTACAAACTATAATAGATAAAAATTTATATATTTTTTCTTAAAATACATTCACCTTGCACTTATTTCTTCAATCAAATTTTCTTGGAGACTTTGGCATTTGCTAAGAAACTGCCTGAGAGAACATCCAGACTATTTTCTGCCAGGCCCTGACCCACATTCAGTAACAATAACCCCTCAAAACATCAACTTTTGCTGTGATGATGTGTTAATATCCAGCATAGAGACCTCCCTGATGACAGTGCCATACAATCAATACCTTTAATAATTAAAATAGGTTTTAGTGAAGTCATCCCTTTCTTCCACCTTGTATGACAGCTGACAGCCACTAGAAAGTCAAGCTTCTTGATGCAGAAATTGTGATCCTGGGACACTTTGTCTTCTTTACAATTCTGATAACACAACCTTGGCTTCATTAGTACTGCATCCATTCCTCAGAGAAATAATCATTTGACAGATAATCATTCTGCAAAAGAAGAAGGAGGAGAAGGCAGAAGAGGAGGGACTTTTCCTGATAGATATAAAGATTTATTATCACAACACTATAGTAATAAAGGCAGTATGAAATTAGTAAAGGAGTGAAGGACTGACCAGCTTTTAAGAAGCAGAGCCATATGTATACATACACACATGCACATATATGTATATATGTAAATATGAAACTTTGATGTACAGTAGAAGTGGTATGGTAAATCACTGGGGAAAGGATAGACTGATTAATTAACAGAATGGAAAACTTGGTTATCCACGTGGAAAAACTGAATTTGGTTATTGTTTTGGTTCATTCAAAATTGAAACACAAAGTATAGTAAAAACTTAAGTATTAAAAGCAAGACTTGAAAGCTTTTGGAAAAAAGTTGACTGTAACCTAGGTATAGGGAGTGTATTTTTAAAAATAAGACAAAAAATCCTATTTTAAGAAAAAAATTCTGTTTTAAGAAAAAATTCCTAGTCATAAAATAAAAACCAGAAGAAATAGCAAGTGTTGAAGAAGATGTGTAGAAAAACTCTTGTGACATGTTGGTGGAAAGTAAATGGTACAGCTGCTGTGGAAGACAGTATGACAATTGCTCAGAAACTAATAATAGAATTGCCACATTATGTAGAAATTTCACTTCTGAGAATATACATCCAAAAATTGAAAGCAGAGATTTGAGGAGATATTTGTATATTCAGGTTTATAGCAACATGAGTCACAGTAATTAAAATGTGGACAACCCAGGTATTTATTAGTGGATGAATGGATAAACAAAATGTGGTCCATACTTAAAATGGAATGTTATTCAGTCTAAAAAAAGGAAATTCTGATACAGTCGTAACTTCTGGCCAAGATGGAGGCATAAGTAGATATACTGTACCTCCTCACACAACCCAAAGGACGCCAACAACAAATTTAAAAACAAAATTTTACCAGAATTGCCAGAAAATCAAACTGTATGGAAGTTTAACAACCAAGGAGTTAAAGAAGAAACATTCATCCATACCAGTAGAAGGGGCAGAGATGGGCAGCTGGAGTGGAGAGGACTTGCGGTGGTAAGGCAGCGGCTGGTGGACCAGGTGAGGCAGTGGATGGAGGAGTGGGTGGTCCCACATTTGCGTGCAGATAAACCTGGTGGAACAACTGGGGAGTGAGACAGACCACATAACCCAGGGCTCCAGTGTGGGGAAATAAAGCCTCAAATCTTCTGATGGAAAAAACCTGTGGCTGTAGGAGAAACTCCCAGGCTCATAGGAAAGTTTGTTGGAGAGACCCACAGGGCCCTAGTATGTGCACAAACCTGCCCACCTGGAATCAGTACCAGAAGGGCCCAAGTTGCTTATGGGTAGAGGAGGAAGTGACTGAAAGTGGCTGAGAGCTGAGCAAGCATCATTGTTCCCTCTTGGACCCCTCCCTCACATACGGCACCATAGCGCAGTGCCATGGGTTGCCTAACCCTAATGAATACCTAAGGCTTTGCCCCTTACTACGTAAGAGGCATGCACTGAAACATAAAAATATGGCTCAAATGAAAGAACATATCAAAGCTCCAGAAAAAACACAACTAAGCAATGAAGAGATAGCCACCCTATCAGATACAGAGTTCAAAAACACTGGTAATCAGGATGCCAACAGAAATGGTTGAGTATGGTCACAAAATAGAGGAAAAAGTGAAGGCTATGAAAAGTGAAATGAAGGAAAATGTACAGGGAGCCAACAGTGAAAGGACGGAAACCAGGATTCAAATCAACAGTTTGGAACAGAAGGAAGAAATAAACATTCAACCAGAAGAGAACAAATGAAGAATAGTTTTAAAAAATGAGATGCTTAAGAACCTCAGGGACAACTTTAAATGTCCCAACATAGGAATCATAGGGGTGTCAGAAGGAGAAGAGGAAGAGCAAGAAATTGAAAACTTATTTGAATAAATAGTGAAGGAGAACTTCCCCAATCTGGTAAATAAAATTCTGGGAAGTCTAGGAAACTCAGAGAGTCTCAAAAATGTTGGATCCAAGAAGAAACACAAAAAGGCACACCATAATTAAGTTACCCAAGATTAAAGATAAGGAGAGAATCTTAACAGCAGCAAGAGAAAAAGAGACAGTTACCTACAAAGGAGTTCCCATAAGACTATCAGCTGATTCTCAAAAGAAACTTCATAGGCAAAAAGGGGCTGGAAAGAAGTATTCCAAGTCATGAAAGGCAAGGACCTTCATCCAAGATTGCTTTATCCAGCAAAGTTATCATTTAGGATGAAAGGGCAGATAAAGTGCTTCCCAGATAAGGTGAAGTGTAAGGAGTTCATCCCAAGTTCTTATTATATGAAATGTTAAAGGGTCTTATCTAAGAAAAAGAATATAATAAAAAATACGAACAGTAAAATGACAAAAACACAAGTATAAACAACCAAACCTAAAAAAACAAAAACAAAAATCAACTAAGGAATAACTAGAACAGGAACAGATTCACAGAAATGGGGATCACATGGGGGGATTATCAGTGGGGAGGGAGAGGGGGTAGAATGGTGGAAAAGGCACAGGGAATAAGAAGTATAAATGGTAGGTACAAAATAGACAGGGGGAGGTTAAGAACGTTACAGGAAATGAAGAAGCCAAAGAACTTATATGTATGACCCATGGACTTCAACTAAGGTGAGAGAATGCTGGTGGGAAGGGTGTACAAGGTGGAGGGGAATAAAGGGGAGAAAAAATGGGACAACTGTAATAGCATAATTAATAAAATATATTAAAAAATAAAAAGGAAATTCTGGCATTTGTTCAAGGAAATTAGGTGAAATAAATCAGTCACAAAAAAGACAAATATATGATCCCCTTATATGAGATGCTTAGAATTGTCAAACTCCTAGGGACATAAAGTAGAATTTTGGTTGCCAGGAGCTAAGAAGAGGGAGGAATAAAGAGTTATTGTTTCATGGGTTTAGAGTTACAGATTTACAAGATGAAAAGAGTGCTGATCGAAGGTGGGTCGTGATGTTGTTTGCACAATATTATGGCTGTGTTTAATACCATTGAACTGTACACTTAAAAATGGTTAAGATGGCAAATTTTATGTGTACTTTTCTACAATAATACAAATTAGGAAATAATAAGAGAATATATTTGGACTAAGATGCCTAAAAAGACCAACCACAGAACAGAGTGTTGATCTCAGTTTGGGAAACTACAACTTCTCTCAATGGATGGCAGTATTTAATGGATGGCAGGTCCCTTTATACATTTCTAATCTACTTTAAAACAATGAACCAAGGATGTTACTGACAACTGCCTGGTTTTTTATTGCCTCTATCCCACTCTATATCCCTGAATCCCAAACTGTCTATGAAAATTATTTGTTTATTTGTGAGTAACTGAACTGGGTAATAGTTTATATTTAAAGAGGATTTCCTAAGAAATCTAAATGCCCTGGTGCCTGAGCTTTCTCTGGAGAGTCTTGCTGTCTCTAAGGGCTCTGGGGAGAATACGGCTTCTCAGTTTCTCATCATACATGACTGGAGTAGGTATTGTGAAAAAAAGTATGCTGGAATATTATTTCCAGCCTATTTAGGTCTAGCACTTAACCTGGTCTTATAAATTGTGTTTAATGAAGGTTACCCTCATTTCAGGTAAAAATAAAGTCAAGTGAGTAAGAACAAAATATTGTAATCTAACTACATCTTTAACATTCTAGTCAAAACAGTTATATAATTTAGTATAGTTATTCATATTTTAAGTTGTTGCTTTGACAAAATTGAGGTAAAGGCAAAGAAGAGGATATACTGTATTGTACCTAATCTTGTGTAATATTGGAGGACCATTTGTTGTCACCAGTATAAAATACACTCTCAACTTTTTAGGACAAAAGTTATGCCAAAGAAGGTCTGAAATTATAAGCTGCAACCCTAGTTTGACAAGGCTTATTTTAGGTCTGAACTGCTTCTCTCTTTTAGAATTCAGTCCTCAAGGCAGAGAGGAGTCTAGCTATGATTCCATGACTTCTCCAGCGCAAGCCCTCTGTCAGGACTGTATAAATAATTTATTGTTACTAATAACCACCATCACCGGCTTCTCTTGTCTTTCACCCCTGAACATAGTCAACACTTCTCTGATAAACTGCGGGGAATGGGTTGATTACTTGGTTGCTGTGATGAACAGAAGGGGCAAACATGCCCAGGGTCACAGAAGAATTTCAGTAGTAATTGGGTAAAATAGTTTCTGTGCTACATGCCAACCAGGCTATTTGCAACTTGAGTATTTTTCAGTGTCTTAAAACATGGTTAGATATTTTGAGTTTTTTTGGTTCTATAAAGTAGCAGGAACTTAAATTTTGAACTTTACTCAATTAGCAAATATTTGTTGAGTTCTTCCTACTTGTGAAGTGCCTCAAACAACACATCAAGAGGCATGCCCACTCTCCCTCTCTAGGCTTAAAACAAAGTTCATGTCCAGGAATGCTCTCCTCCCTTCTATGTGCTCTCCCACACTGTAGCTACACCAATCATTTCATCCTTTCTATTTGATAAAAGCAAAAAACATAGCATTATTGGATATAGGTGGAATGGGGACATACAGGTATAAATGGTAATGGAAAAAGTTCAAAAAAATAAACTATTAAAAAAGACATTTCAACATTGATCTAAGTAGTGTCTACATTTTGGAAAGATAGAGGTTATTTATTTATTTATTTTATTTATTAAGAAACAAAGGGATGTTTCAGAAAAGTCTGCTTTAATGTACTAAATATAAAACTTACCTTAGTTTAAATGATTTATTTTATGGGTTTTTACATTTATATTTGCCTGAATCACTCAATTTTATTCTCTATTTGAGAAATAAATAAGTGAGATCTCTTGACTATGTCAGGAGCACATAAAAATAGGCAATAAATGATAAATATAACCTTGATAACATAAAATATGGTATAGTCTTTATGATTCTACCTAAACTATTCACACCTGAATAAAAATATTGGCACTAAAATGAAATTTACAATTCCATCTCATTGTTACACAATCATAAAAGCACTCCCAACTTATTTTATTTATAAGCTTAATGACATCAGAGGCAAATAAGGATAATGTATCACATTTTATATTTTCAAAAAGCCCCAAGAGGTTAAATGGCTTGTGTTCCCATAATTAAACAGTGAAGAGCTTGGAATATGATGAACAGATCTCTGGGCTTCTGTTATGTGATCAGATTGTGCAGGTCTCTCTTCACTATAATATATGCTGAAGTTATGGATGAAATATCACTCCCCACCTTTTTTGGTTTTGCTCAATGAGTGCAAGTTACTTGGCTCACATTGGTGAGAGGATTCTTTTTCACTAAATAATGCAGGAGTTGCTAGTGACACAGAAAAGAACAAGGAGCTTTTGTTTTATCAGCATAGTTTATGCAGAATTTGGCTATTTTGTAATTTAAACAAATTTGAAAACAACAGCTTTGATTTTAATGTGTTACTCTTTTTTCTGCACTTGGGATCTTTCTGGATCAAATTCAATTTTTAAGGTAAAGAATGAAGCAAAAAGCAGAGCACTCCCAACAGTTTTGTGAAGCTCTGTTACTTTTCATCCAACAAAGCATTGCCCTCTCAGGGTAAGGGGCTCAGGTGAAGGTTAATAAATAATGAAATCCAATAGTTTCTCCCTTCTGAGAATCAAAGGAAACTTCAAAGAAAAGTACATTTATTATTTTATCAACTCAATAAATATATATATTTTTGCATGCCTTCTGTGTCAGCTTCTGTGATAGGTGCTGTTGTTGGGAGTACTATATGTGATAAGACTGACAAAGGAAACAGAACAAACAGAGCAAATAGGAAAGGAGAGGCATGAGAAGTAGTGAGAAGTGCCACAACTGAGGACCATACAGATGATATAGAGAGCAATAGTAGGGACACAACCAGGTGCTGGTGGGCCAGCAAGATGATAGCTAAGAGACAACAGATTTTTAATAAATAATTTCACTTTATCTAACTTCACTTCCCTCATTTTTAAAGTCATCTAATATTGTTCCTCATGGGTCCGCTGTGCAAACAAAAAAAATGTATGTGTAGTGCTAAGCACATAGAAGTGCTTAATAAATGATAACTTCCATTATTCTTACTTTTATACTGACTAATAAGAAGGATCAATAACCATATCATCTAGAAAAGGAAAAAGGACAAGAAGAGATTTCATATACAAAGGCCCAGAAGTTAGAATGAATTTACTGAAAATGTTCCAACGTAACTGGATCTAGAATGGATGAAAATAGTGCCAGAGACAAGCTGATCAGGAAAAATCACATCATAGAAGGCCTTGCAAACCACCTTAGGAATTAGTCATTTATCCTCAAGTCCCTGAGTTGACATTAAAGGATTTCAAGTAGGGGTGGAATAAGCTGGTTTCCATCTTACAAAAATCAACTTGACTACAGTTTAGAGAATGTGTTGGAATGGGACATGTTTGAAGGCTATTTGGAGAAAACTACAGAAATATATATGAAAGATGACACTATATTGAACTGGCATGGAGACACTGAAAATGGAAAGAAAAAGCATAGATTTGTGCATACATTTGACAGTTGTTTGGCAGATGGAATGCACTCTTTGGAGACTGGAAGTGAAAGAAAAGAGGGTGGAGAGGATTCAAAGAGGAACTCAGTATCTTCCCTTGGAAAATGGATGGCTACTGATACAGTTCACTGGCCTTGTGATGCAGGAAAGGAAGAGGAAAAAATGGGGAAAAGGTAGGTTTGGATATGTTGGATTCTGAGGCAACATGTGAATGATCTTTATAGTTAGCTGGATCTATGGTCTGGAGCTTAAAAGAGATATCAAGTTTGAAAATACAGATTTTATAGCTGTTTCTGTCTATATTGTATAAATCCATGGACCATGTTACATATTCTTAGAAAGATGTCTCATTTGCAGAAACGTAATCCAACTACGAACTCTGATTTGTAGTTGTGACTATTTCAAATATTCAAATGGATCAAAAAAAAAGTCCTTAATGACTTCTCTTACAATCTTTTGTCTGGGTTTGCTCTCTAGAAAATCTTGAGTCACCTACTTTCTCACTCCACAAAATACCCTTTAATGGTGTCACCCACACTGTATCACCACCCCCTTTGTCCTTACTCTATGTCATACTTTGGACTTGTCACATCCCTCTAACCCAGGGGTGTCAAACTCATTTTCACCGAGGTCCACATCAGCCTTGCCGTTGCCTTCAAAGGGCTGAATGTAATTTTAGGAGTGTATAAATGTAACTACTCCTTAACTAGGGGCAAGGGGCTTGGAGCTGCCACCAGGTAGAAACAAGGTGCTGGGTCAGATAAAACAAGGTGGAGGGCCGGATTCAGCCTGCGGGCCTTGTGTTTGCCACCTGTGCTCTAACTCATGCTGCTTCCTTAGAAATGCAGTTATTCCTAAGTTATAAGCATGTATTAGGCACAGTTTTGAGGTCTACTCACATATCCCAATCTGCTGGTCAGGGACTTTTCTACTACAAATAAATGTCTTCAGGTTATAAGCATTCCATTCTACTTCTTGACACACAAAGATAGATTAAGAATGAAAATGACAACCACATATAAAACAGATGTTTGTACTTGATTATTTTTGAGGTGTTTTATTGAAAGCTTTGTTTTTCACTCTTCAGAATGAAATTCAAGTCATAGTAGTAGTAATTTCACTTTCCAGAACTCCATGTACTTAAATTGTACTGAACAGAAGTCTGTTTCAGGTTCTGGAACACAGAACATGGCTGTTTTTTGTGAGTAATAAACATGCCATAAAAATGTCTGAGGTTGCTGAAAGCATGATGTTTTGATAGTGAATATGAGACAAAACTTACTCTGTAGCCATAATTCAAGTTACTAGATTTACAACTCTGTTACAAATCAAGTAACAACTCTGATTTTTAAAATGTCAAATACCCTTAACCTTATATTTTGATTGTTCTAAATACTGAAATTTATTTGTAGCATATAACTATCTATTTTATCATTTGAATCCTCTTTCATTATTGGTTGGGCTATTTTAGGGCCTTTTCTGTGTATTTTGGATCCTAAATACCAAAGAAACTTCAAATGTACTTTGCCATCCACTACTCTTAACTAACATCTATGCAATTTGTTGGCCCTTTGAGTTAACATATTTGGGGTTTTCAGGACTTTTATCTTTGTCAGATAGAGAGAAGGCACAATGGAGAAGAATTTTGTTCTTATACCAATCAGTCTTATGCTTTGGCCCTCTGTCCAACCTATCCTATGTCAATTTCCCTGATGACATGCTAAGGTTATGGCCTGCAATACCCGAATTTCCACTGCGAAATGCATATATGGGGATAAATGCTGGAGTGATCACAAACTGATTTTTACACTCTTGGAGACAGATGCTGTGATTAAAGACCATAACAGCCCCAATGTCAGAGACAAGCATGGATGAAATTCAAAACGCTGGGTAAAATACTCTAGCTTTATCTGTAATTTTTGTCTCTCTGGTTGTAGTCATTAAGCAGTCTTTAAATGTTTGTGTACATTTTATTCAGTATGTGGAATCTTATTCATTCATTCTCATTGATTCTTTCAGTTTTGTTAAATATAGTCTTGTGGTAGGTGTTTAGTTGCTGTAAGTAAAACTAGTTTCCATTGCTTTTCTAGGGGGAAATTTGTGGTGTCTTTTATTCTGTCTTGATTTAACCACCAAAATTTATTTTATACAGGCCTTGATAATTTTTAATGTTGAACAATTTATAAACCACCCAAAATAATTAGTTTGTAAGCAAAAGAGAAGATGAACTTTTTCACAAAACATTCCTATTTTCCATTAAAAATTAAAATATTTTTAGCTTTTAGAACTTTCTCCAACTCAACTAGTGTCTCCAAATATCTCATACTGATCTTTATAAATAAGAACAATATAAATTATTTCACCTGAGAGACCAATTGCCTGTTGGTATAGTGTCAGGAAATGGACAACCACATGTTCAGCTTACTACTTTGTGAACCTCACTTCCTTTCATGACATTGTGCAAGATTCCATCCATTAGTCTACATTAAGTAGAAATTTGATAGTCTGGAATGAAAAAGTTTCTAAAAAAGACAAACAATCACCAGGAAAGGAAAACTATATTGGGGCATTTCTTTTCTCCTAGGCACTTAGGTGAGAGAAAGAATGAGAAAGCATCTGTGCAAAAGAGGAAAATAATTAAATCAACCTCTACTCCTTAGCTCATCTGCTCCTGAGTGAAGAGGAGGGTGTCGTTGGTGTCTCTATCTTGTAGTTAAGACCAGCTTGTGTCCTGAGGGTCCTGTTTGGATAAGAAACAAGCATAGGACAAGACCTTGGAAATGTCAAGCTTTTATCTTGAAAATGTCATTTTCTCTGTAGGAGATTTGCTTCCTTAGGGAGCCCAGAGAATATTGTTTCTTTCAGGTAGCAATGAGTCTCTCTTTAAATTTCTTCCTTTTAATTTGTCTTATCCTAGTAAGGTAACCAGTACTTAGCTTCTATGAGTGAGACAAAAGTTTTTCAGTTAGTAAATAAAACTATTTTTTCAGCTTTGTTTAGCTAAGTGTCTGACAGTATGTTGAGAATCTGACAGAATTCTTTTCTGAATCAGTAATAATCATCCTCTGAATACGTGGTCCCTGATCTTAAATTAGGACCAAAGAAGCAAGATAGAACAAGTAGGAAGTTACTGATATTTAATTTGTAGTTCATGTTCTGGAACTTTCTGTGACACAAGGTCTTGTGTATGAGAGATGCTAAATATACATTTTCAGATGTTGAAATGGTACAGGGGCTTGTTTCACTGTGCCTTCAGACTAAAAATATATCCTTCCTGATGTGGTTAAGTCCATTAAGACATCCAACACAGTTTTTCTTTGGAATTAAAATTCCATAAAGAAAGTCTGAGGTTTTATCTCTCACTGGTAGGAAGACTCTGACTAAATTGGTTTCAATTTATGCAGAATTTCTGTTTGGCAAGTAAATGATGGAAGGAAGACCACAGGATCTTTACTCTTAAGACAACAGATGATTTTCAACTACTTTTGATACAATCATATAAATTATTGAAAAATTAAGTATGTTACTAATTAAAACAAAGTCCTCACCTGGATAATAGTCTAGGAACTACTTTTAGGAAGAAAAGTATCTAGCATTTTGTTGTACCCCTTCCTTCCAGCTCTGCTGTCTTCCAAATAAAAAATACCTAAAATTGACATGCAGTTAAACAGTTTTCACAAATCTCTAGTCATCCATCAAAGAATACTGTTCATTTCACCACCTAAATACTAAATATGTGATTAAAGACCAAAAATGATAATTTTATTCAGCTTGACATCATATATAGAGTGTTACACTGTACCTGTTAGCATTTTTTTTTTTAATTTGGAATATGGTGGAACATGGTTGACTTCACATAGCTGCCCCCTAATTGTTGGTTTTATTAAGATAGCACAAATGGAATGCTTTGAAGCACTCAACTAAAATAGTGTTTATTTGCTCTACTATCAAAGCATAGAAAGATGGAGGAGGGCCTAGAATGACAAAACTTTGTATGCTTTTACAACATGACAAATTTAATTATGCAGTGGACTAAAGTAACACAAGTCAGCAGCACTTAACAGATAAACTCTATAGTCATTTAAAGAACAAACAAACAAATATATATCTTCTGCACTATATTTATAATAGCAGAAAGGCTGTTATCTGCAGCGCTATCCAAGCCAGGCTCTCCAGCACTGGCTATCTACTTTCTGAATATTTTGTTCTCTTCAATATTTCATTTTGTTCTCTTTGATATTAACTGTATTGTGCATTTCTGATAAAAATATTAAAATTACATTTGTGAGGAAAATCAACAGTGATCCCCCTAAAGCTGCATCACATATGATTGTCAATATTTATTAAGACTGTATAAATAAATTCTTTATGAAAAAAGCAACTGCAGACATCAAGTTAAGGTCCATTCATTGTTTTTCACTATGGAAGAAAGTTATACAGTTTTATCATGACTATTGGTGCTTCTTCCTCCAAATCATCTTCTTTTAATGATCTCTTTACCTTCCCAATAGAGAATATAGTAGTTACCACTCACTGACAACTCCAATCTTAGGATGCAAACTTTAAGAAGTCCTCTTTTTATTTGAAAATTATATTGTATACTTACATTCACAAAACATGTCCTTTAAATCCAGCCCTCTCTGCCCCAATACTGGTTTAGTGATGATTCCTGTAGTTGGTTTAATATGGTTCAATTTGGGATCAAGAGCATGCCTTGATCATAAAATTGGTAAAAATTAGGAGTATTTAGTTTAATGTGTTCACTCCCCTTTCTGGTTCCAAAATTCACACAACCTATACAGAACACCATGAACACTTAAGAGCACAATTTAGAGGAGTCTGAGATGAAGGAGAAAGGAGGATAGATAGTAAATATGAAGTCAGGAACAGGATTATTGTACCAACTTTTCAGTGTGACATCCCATATTCTTCTTGAGGTAGTACAAAAACTCGATTCTCAGTTTTCTAGCACCCATGAGGTAGAGGAAAACACAAAAATTACCTAATGCACAATGGCTGGGACCTAAATAAGCCAGATATTCAAGAAAAGCACAACTGCATTAAGAACCAAGGTAAATTTCTTCATATGGGGCACACAGTATCCCACAGCAAACAACAATCTCAGTGGCATCTTCTAGTAAATAAAATAGTGACCTGCATAGAACTTATCAGGTTCTATGACATGACATCATTCAAAACAGTTTGGTAAAAGCATTTTCCTATTTGAAAGGATGAGGTAAGAAATGGGAGTGAGTCTGTGGCACTCCCATCTCTCAAGGATAGATGCTGGCCAGGGTGAGTCAGGCCCATGAATCCTATTTCTTCTAACTGAATTTCTGATAAGACCTGGGCCACAGTAGCTTTGAGTCATACTTTCTAATCAACAAATATCCTGAGCATGGCGACTTGGTGTTGCCAGTGAAAGAGAAAGCCATAAGCTTTCACAGCCAGGGTTCTCCTCCCATGACATAGGCCTTACTAGAAAGCTGTACCATGGCTGCTTGGGCATAAGCTGAGGGAGTTAATAGTATACAACACCAAGACGGTCCTCAAGAGATCATCATGGATGTGCTCAAATCTGAATTTTCAAAGGAGTGATCATTGCTCAGGTGTTCATGCTACAGTCAGGCTGCAATTATTTTCACCTGCAATATTGTAAAATGCATGTAACTTGAGAGGCACACTAACTATGATTTTCTGCTTAGGAAAACATTCAGAGGATACCTGGTGTTGAACTGTGTAATTTTCCCTTTCCTCTCCAAGATAAACAGGTTATGATGTGTGATACCAACTGCAGTTACTAAATGTGATATTTTAGTTATTTAGTTACTTATTAGTCATAATGCAAATAATTAAAAATGGAGACTACTGCAGGGAGGGAATTTGCCAGTAACTTTTTTTTCCTGAGAATTTGCCTATAACCTTCATTTTAAATTTTAGCATTGTTTTATTGAAGAAGCCATTTATATTCTTGGTAGATAAAAATATGAGTAAAATAAAAGACATATTTCTATCAACCAGAGAAAAATCACTTATATTTTTGTCTGTCTCCTTCTAGATACTATGTATAAAAATTTATAGTATATGGCCCATTTTTATTTACAGAATCAAAAGCCGAAGAAAACAAAACATGTCAGCTAACTTTTTGGATTTGTCCTAGATTTTCCATGAATTGTTAAAAATACAGCATATTTAACAGAAGAAATACTGTACCTATAAAGTGTCAGCTTCCAGTGCAGACCATTGATTGGAGAAACCTGTTTTTAATTTATCAAGGAGGCAAGAGCATACATTTTATATTAACTGTCTAGTATGCTAATGGTTCTACAATTATGAGAGGAAAGGAATTCGTTTTAAAAGCCTAGGTAAACTGTAAACAAATGGAGAATTGTCTGCAGAAATGAACACATTAGTAGAGTTGGGGATGGCCATTCAAAGTGGTTCTTAAATAATTTTGGAGAAATGTCTTGCATTGATAGACAAACTGCTATTTATTCTAATCTTCCCTAAATAATGGCTGCATTTTATTATTATAGGGATTTAAATTTGTAGGTAAAATAAGACATTCATTGTGTAAAATACTAAACATGTCCACAAATTCTTTGATACTCTACCCCTTGAAAAGTTGAATCTGGGATCTATTGCTTGACCAACAGAATAGAATGCAAGAGCAAACACAAGAGAAGTAGTGTTCTGGGACTTTTGAGGCCAGAAAAAACCTTTCAACTTTTGCCTTGGCCTTGGGAAACACTTATTCCAGATGAAGCCACCCTTTATGTAGGAAATGCAATGCTAAGACTCTCTGTTGTGAGGAAGCCCAGCTTAGCCTCATGAAGAGAAACAGATGCCTGACCAGCCTCCAGCTGTTTGTCTATCTCAGCCCAGGTGCCGGGTTTGAGTGAAGAAGCCTTCAGGAGACTTGACTCCAGCTCAGCTGCTGTATGACAGCAAGTTTCTGAGGGACCCCAAGCTCAGCACATCAACTCACAGAATGGCATGTGATAAAAATGAAGCTACAAAGCTTAATAATTTGTTACCCAGTAGTAAGTAGGTAATCCGAACCCTCAGGTTATGATTAAAAAGAACCAGTTCATAGTTGACAGTTTCATGTCAGAAACACAAAACATCCTCTAAATGTATTGTTTTGATGAAGTGGAACATTTCTGGGAATCAGGAGAGCCAACATTTAGCTCAAACTCTACACCTGCAAGTTGTATGCATGTGGACAAGCCAGTTAACCCTTCTGGGTCTTGGTTTTATCATCTGTAAGATGAATGAATGGGACAAAATGATTTTTACAGTGTTGTGGAGGTCTAAAATCCTGAGTTAATAAACTTAAGCAGTAACTAATAGTCCCTGGTTGGCTCCACCTCTTAATTCCTGTAGGCTCCTATATACCATTGTGAGCAAGAGAGGAGGAAAAAAGAAAATTATGAGCTCCATTGAAAGTGACTTGACTGCTTCATAGATTCCAGTTAGCCAAACTTTTTGGCTATTTCAGGACAAGAGCCATGTGGTAGGAAAATATTTTGCTGAATCATAATACCTTAGTATAAGGAAAATTCATGAAAATTCATGCAGGGTAGGCCAATTCATGTTTCAGAAGATTTTCCAGAATGAAGTTGTCATGAGAATCTTTGTGACAAAGGAATCAAGTACCTAATACATTTTAATCTCAGAGGTTGGAATGCTGCATAGACAACTTTCTAAAGGGTAAAGCAGAAAATCCATGATTAGCTTAATTTTTTATTTTCTGGAAAGAACTTGAAAATTCCTTGTATAGCCCTGCATATTAATTACTTAAACTCTTTGCTGTACATAATTAAAATTTTACTTATACCCTTTACCCTATATTCTTGAAACCTGTAAAATTCCCACTTCCCCACCTCACTTAACTCCACCTAATATTTTCACTGCTCACTTTCAAGAAACAGGTCAGGTATCATCTCTCCAAGCAAACTTTTACAACTTAAATAGCCTGGATGAGCTACATGACAGCAATCTGAAAATGTCTTTCATTTCCATTGTTAAATTGTTTATGGTGATTTCAATACCTTCACTTAACCATGAACTCCTTGAGAGCAAGGGCCATGTTTTCATATGTGTATGCTCAATGTCTAATTCAACTATCTGGCTAAATGAATAACTGAGTGCTAGACCTAGAGAAAAGTGGAAAGCAATCTCCAGGGTGGGCAATGCTAGCAGTAATTCCACATGTCTATATTAGGTTCCTATTGTTGTTATAACAAATTATAACACAAACCCAGTGGCTTAAAACAGCACACATTTATCACCTAGTAGTTCTGGAGGTGAGAAGACCTAAACCCAAGTGTTGGCAGGGCTGCATTTCTTATAGAATCTCAAGGGAAGAATCTGTTTCCTCACCTCTTTCACATTCTAGAAGAGGCTGCCTGCATTCATGGTTGTGGCCCCCTCTTCCACCTTCAAAGCCAGCAGTTCATCATCCTCAAATCTCTCTGATTCTGACCTCTTTCTACCACTTATAAAGACCTTTGTGATTATATTGGGGCCACCTAGATAATCTTCTCATTTCAAGATCCTTAACTCAACCATATATTTAAACTCCCCTTTGCCAGGTAAGCACAGGTTTATATATATCCACAGGTTTTGGGGATTCAGACTTGAACATTTTGGATGGGGACCTTATTCTGCCTATCACAATGTCTAATTTGGATATCCATTCACAAGTGTGGTTTAGTGAAAGCTGCCCTGGTTAAGACTGGAAGGAGGAGGCTCATGACCTGACAAAGGAAAGCTGCATCTTGCCCCTCCACCTTTAGAAGTTTGCCTTCTAAATAGGGGATAAACATAGTTCTTCACTGATATATTGGAAGGATTCATGACATAATGATCTCTGCCCTCACACTGAGGAAACTTTCTTCCAATACAGTAGATGTGATGTTCTAGTTAGTGATGATAACCACAGCAATAGATGCTGTCACTTCTCTTCAAAAGTAAGAATCATTGCCGCACTGAGTAATCTTATCTATTCTAGAAGAGTTGTTCTTCACTGAAAATTGATATCACCTCGGATACTTTCTAAGGGTACCAATATCTTGGATCCCTCCACCCCAAAGATTCTGACTCAATTTGTCTGGGGTGAGTGCTGACATTACTAGATTAAAAATCTACCCAGGTGATTTTAATATTCCAGAGGTTACTCTGGTGTCAAATTGAAAGGACTAAGCACTGTGCAAGTTCAGCATGACTAGACTATATTAAATTCTTCTAGACAACTTTCTCATATTTCAAAAAGTAGCCAGAGTTAGGAATTTGAGATGAAATGCATTTACCTGAATCTCACTATACTTGTGATATAGACACCTGAGATAGACCTCAGGAGGAATAATTTAAATATATTCAGGGTGTAGTGGAGCCTGAGGATATATAAAGCAAGAAGAAAATGAGCAACGATCTTAGATTACTCTGAAAATGACTAAAAGAGCAGGGGGAGTCTCATTAATTGCTTCATCAAAGCAATGTAAGGCAGCAAGGACTGGTAAGCTTTGGATGCATCTGAGCAAACCGAAGTGATTGTAAATAAGTAGAAAGGCTGAGACCATTTCTGTGTAAGGAAAATGACAAGGTTTCCCAATGCATCACTGCTTTGGCAATGTGGATGCAATTATATTTTTCTTTAAAAACGTGTTGCAAGATGCATTGCCTGTCAGAATGGCACTGCTTTACTTCTTAAATCACAATCACTAACAATTTATCCTGCAGGGAGATACTATCTACTAAACTATTAGTTATACAGTCAATATCTAAGTTGCAAGATATGCCTTGTCCTCAGCCTATGCACCCAAATCATTAGACTATAAATATAAATATGACTACAGATTTCATTATGTATTGGTATGACTTAACTTTTGTATATTTGGTGGTGATGATTTAAAGTTTTAATCCCTTGTTGGACAGTTGGGCATAGTAGAGGGAATTCAAGAAGTATTCTAGCTCTGAATACTGAAATTCCTGCTGAAGTGATGGTTTTGAGAGTTTGGATTTCTCTTGTGTTCGGGTATTGTCAGTTCAGGTAGTAACTCTTGGCATACTTATTAAAAATGGCAGAGAACTTCCCAGAAACTCATAATACTTTGACATCAACATCTTTTGCAGGTCATGGTTTCTAATACACTTCAACATATCCCTCTGAACTTTTCATCTAGGTGCCCACTCTACTGTCCGTGGTTTAAGAACAGAATAGTCATGCAATAATTTGAGATAACAGAACCTTAACAAATACAGTGTCCTTTATTCATTAGAAATAGAATGTTCTGTGCTAGAGGAGCCATCTTTTTAAAATTCAGCACCTTTAAAAAAACACATTTGATTAGGTTTTTGCCTATTGGGTAAATCATTTGGTTTAAGGGTTACACAAAGCATCTTTGCTAACCAGAGTTTTGACATTTAGTATACACAGTACCTCTGTGGGTTTTCCTGCAAATGAATGGACAGATAGACCTCAGATGAGTGCTCTTACCCTTATTTAGTTCTGCACTGACATTCACAGAAATATTTTCTCTCTTAAGAATCTGATAGATTTTAAATTATTCTCCTCTTTTTATTCCACTCTCCCTCTCTATTAAAAAACATTGCTGAGGTACTTTTTTTAGTCCCCTTGCTCCCTAGGCAGCAAAGCAGAAACGGACCACAACTATTAGCCTACGTGTAGTTCAGTAAAAGAAATCCATGTTAGACACAAAGGGCCCACCCTGCATATAAGGTCTTTCCTATACATTTCCAGTTCATCAGACTTTTACAAAACAAAAGAAATATTTTTATTTTCTCATAATACAGCCATGTGAAAGGGCTGAAGAGGAAAATGGGATTATTTGCCTGGAAGCTGCTTTTATTTCTCTGCTTAACTGTAAGCCAGAGTGAAAATGAAAGCACACCCCAGGAGCTGAGGGACAGCTTCCAGTTCTCTGATGCACAATTGAGAGATGCTAACATTTGCCACTGTAGTTGCAGTGGTTCCACTGGGAAGACGGGGAATGTGCTCTAATGGTGTCTCCCAGGCTTGAGAGTAAAGCTTGTCAAAAAGACAATGACCTGTCTTCCAAATAAGAAATGAGGCTTTTTATTCTGTTTATGAGGGTTATTTATGGTTGTTTATGAACATGTGGTTATTTATGTGTGCCCTTTTACTGTAAAAAATTTGCCACCAAGAGCAAACACAGTCAAAGGCAAGAGGCTACATCCATGACCAAAGGCAGGCAAACAGAAAAACGGGGCTTCCATAAGCTGGGGAAAAATGAAAATGTAGGGGAAAACTTTCCACCTACAACACCAGGGTAGGGTTTACATTGTCTTCAATCTTCAAAATTTCTTATGGTTTTAAATGTTCTGCATTATATCTGCCCCCCCCCGCCCCTGCCATAATTCTTGTTAAAAATTCTGGCCTTGGGAGATTGATGAATGAAAATATTCTTCTTAAACTTGGCTGCTGTGCACACTGCAGCAAATCAAACCATGATCATAAACATCGTCATTATGATGCTTGTGTGGTTATGAACCAGCTTTTAAGAACTGCAACAGTCCTTGGAGATAACCTAGTTCTAGTCCTTTATTTTACAACTGAAAAAAAAAGGAAAATCTCCAGTGAGGATTTTTCAGTTATGCTTGTAACTTCAGAGTGTGTTTTTTGGAACCTAAAAACTTAGCTAGGTGATGGACTTACGTGGCTCCTGGGAGTGCTCTTGGCAGGGTTGGCCTTCTTTATAAGCTGAAGTGCACATGTGCACTGACAAGGTCCTTGGTCTAAAGCATAAAGGATGGGCATTTGTTGATTGACTTGATGAAATAAAATATGATCCCTGATGGACTACCTGAAAAAGCCACCACTGGAGAGATTATATTGTGAATTAAGACATTATATTCCAAGCACTCCTCTGTGAGAAGTTACACATAAAATTAACAATGTCGGGAGCATTATTCTGGGCCTGCTACTCTGAATCCATATGGCTTAGAGTGGTGCTTCCCTAAAACTGTCTTAAGAGCGGTGTTAATTCATAACAGCTTTTTATTTTGATCAGTCCAAGGCTAAATCAAAATTTAATACAATAGAAAAAAGTGAAATAATTAAAAAATGTTTAAAATTCTCTAACTTTAAAATATAGTGCTTTTCTTTCTGAGATGAACTTCCCTGTATTTTCTGATGTTAGGATATCTATTGTTTTATGAAATAATCATGCTACTATATAGTAGGCCTTCTTTTCTGTCATCTTTATTTGAAAAAGAAATTGACAATACTATATTTAATTAATCCATGAAGCCAAAAATTTGGTAGTTCTTGACTTCCACATGGTGGGTGGCTTTGACATGTCAGAGGCAGAAGCTAGCAGGTGGGGAGGAAGGCCCTGTAGCCTGTCTCCTGTGGCTGACATGGGGGTGCTCTCACTGTGGAGAAAAATAGGGGGCCACTGTAAACTACTGCGCTTCACAACAAAATTGTGGCCCTTTGTTTGTCCATAGCACACCGCCTTTCTCAGAGGTGCCTCTCTGCTATATCTTATGAAATTTTCTTTATCCTTTACACTTTTTGTTCTGGGTAGCATAAGTAAATGTCTAACAGGTGAATGAACATGTTACTTTATGCTGCCTGCCTAAAATATCCCAAGTATTTTTAATTCCAACCTCACTATTCAGTATTAGTTGTGAAATTGCATGGAACTCACTTAGCTTCTTTAAATTTCAACTGCCTCTAACATGAGTGGAAGTAATAACCAATTTATAGGATTATGGAGAGGATTGAATAACATTATATATGTGTTATTGCCTGGATTAGTCATCCTTCAATAAATGGTAAATTTCTATGTATTTTTATATATATGACATATATGTGTCACATATATAATATATTTGTGAAATGTCACATGTGTGTGTATATATGATGCTATATATATCAAATATGTATACATGTTATATAGAGAAAAGTCATATATACACACTGGTATATAAACTATATATACTGCATACTATATATGCATGTAGTAAGTATATGTATACAGTACGTATTATATTCCATATATATGTGTGTGCTTATATGCAAACATATAAATGTATTTATGTGTGTAATGTAAGTACACATATATGACATTAAATGATAAGATGATAAAATTAAATGATAAGTTGTATAGGTGCCAAGGAAGGAGAGATAATGCCACACAAGTGTAGGTGTTTAGAAAAAGCTTCATGGACTGGTTGGGGTTCTTGCCCAGCCTTGAAGGAGGGATATGGGGGAGAAGAATTAAGCAGCTATTCAGAGTTAGGTGGAATATTGTAGAATGATCACAGGATCTGAAGTTAGAGGTCTTACACTAAAGATAATAAATAGTTGGATTTATTCTTATGCTAAAATGTTGGTACAACATGAATAACCAACAACACTTTCAAAATTCAGTTCCTCTCAATCTTATTATTGAAATGTTTAAAAAGATAAATTGCCATTATGCCATGAAGACTTTTTTGTTGCAAACAACAAAGTCTATAGACAATAAAATGAATCCCAAAAGCATACTTTAAGCCTGTTTTATTAAAAGAAGAAAATGCCATATTCATTGAAGACTTGTGGTAGTTAGTGATATAGAAATGTATCTGTTTTGCATTTGATTAACACATCAGAGGCACTTTTGCAGGATTTTCTTATTTTCATCTTTAGCTTTTGAGATATTAAAAAGCATTTAGAAATAAGCCTTTAGTTTTAGAATTCTTTAGGCAAAAGTGGTAGGATATATTTAAGGTATTCCTTCAGAGATTAATGAAACTTTTGTTTGGCTGTTGCTAATTCAAGCCCGTTTCTAGAGTCATGACTGTATTGAACTTGATTTTGAGTTGATCGTGTGGTGGAATTTTCTTATTAATTATATTTCCATGGTTCTGAGGACTCATTATATTCTTAAAAGGGTAGAAATTATGAAGTGTATCACCCAACTCTGACCACTCATATGTCTGCTTTAAATACTTGTCAGTTTTAGAGTATATCCCTTTGCATAGGACTATCCACTAAAGGTAGTTTGAGGACAGGAACTAAGGACAGGGTCAATTTACAGAACTTGATGTTGCAATTGTTCCATTTCAAAGTGAACAGCAGCTCTCTTATCTCTCATTCACTTTTATGGAGTGAGCTATAGCTTTTCACCCATCTACTCAAAGTTTCCAAATATGAATTTCCAGATATGACATATTATTTCTATCCTTAACTGTTTTTCTTACTGCTCTCTTGTGGGCTTCTTTTACTTCTTATTCTATCATCATTCTAATGCTTATTCATCTAGAACTGAATTTGCATGTTTCCCTTATCAAACAACAGAAACCACAAAACAAAACAAGCAAAAAAAACCCCCAACAATAACAACAGAAAACCCCACAAAGAAACAACCCTAACTCTCCATCTTAGTTATTCACTTTGTCAATAGAAATACCTTTTCACAGGGTAGAAAATACAAATTCCTCTTTACTGTTTCCCTCTTCTATAGAGTCCTTTGAAGTGTCTCAGATTTAGGTGATCCATCCACCAGCTTTACGACTCCCTTACCTTCAATCCATTAAGTGGTGAGGTGAGTCTTTCGAAGGCACACTCTTCAGCTTGCTTTGCCTAAGCGTCAAATGCCTCTGTCCAATTTTCTAGGTTGTCTATTCCTTGTTTCCACCCTATCTATCAACTCAGTTTACTCCCAGCCCCAGGCCACCACGCTCGCACACATGAATGCACACCTATCAAATCAAGCCATCTTACTCTCTTCCTCTTACATGCTGTGCTCAGCTTTCTCTTCATTCACTGAGAGAAAGACAGTCTGGAGATACCCCCCTTTCCCCAACTGCTATACACTCGTCATGATTCAGTTTGGGGCCAGCTCAAATATTAGGCCATTTTGATGTTTTTGAAGCATCTTCCCTAGAAACTCCAGTTCATCTTGATTTCGTCCTTTGAAAGTGGTTTGCAACTAAAGACAAAACCTCACATACTGTTACTTAATTGTTCTCTGATTGTTTTATGTACTCTAAAATAATTTTCAGAAGAATCATTCTTTAAAAATAATTTTAAGCCCTGGCCAGTGTGGCTCAGTTGGTTGCAGTGTCATCCCATAAACTGAACATTGAGGGTTTGATTCCCGGTCAGGGCACATATCTGGGTCAGGGTGTGTACAAGAAGCAACTGATCAATATTTCTCTTTCACATTGATGTTTCGCTTCTTCTCTTTCTCCCTCCCTTCCTCTTTCTCTAAAATCAATAAGCATGTCTTCAGGTGAGGACAAAAAAGTAATTTTAAGACTAAGTCATTTCTTTGACAGGCAGAGGTAATTTTCAGTCTAAGCTTAAAATGATCACATTCTTTAAAAAGCTATACATGACAAATTCTGAAGAGAGTGTTTTAAAGGATATATAATAAAAACCCACATTCATGCATTCATATTTATCCAAATTGATCAGTGTTAAAGAGAAAAGACCATAAATAGAATAAAAGCCCTGAAGGCAGCAGCTGCAGATACTGAACAAAGAACAGTGTGAAAACAATGTAGGAAAGAGACAGTGGGACCACATGCCAATCACTTGAATCATATTTTCAGTTATGAGAAAGCAATTCATACCACAAATACTTATGGAACACTTATATGAAGAGAACTCACTGTTCAGGCACGATGGATTGTAGAAAATAAAAGAATAAGATAGACTGCAACAATAGAGATATGTGTGTGTATGTATATACTTTCAATCAATTTCAATTATCCAATTAAAAAATAGCTACTATTTCTTAGGGACCAACCACATGCCATGTGCTTTGCTAGGCACTTCACATGTATCATTCATTTAATGGTCACAGAAATCCTAAGAAATAGTTTTTCTCCTATTTAAAAAACTTAACAAATTTATTAGTTTTCTTACTCAAAGTTACATAATAACTGGCGGAAACCCAATTCAAATCTCTTTCTGACTGACTTCAAAGCTCATTATCTATTGCCTTCCCAAGGAACAGTGAGGGAGTTCCTAACTTTGGGAAACATAGAAGACTTCTCAGAAAGGGGGGCTCTTATCATGTGTTCAGAAGGAACAGGAGCACTTTGGCTGATGGAAGCAGGTATAGAAGGAAAATTGAAAAAGTTTTAGGCAGATGCCTAAGCATGAGAGATAAAGCACAAAGGCAATGTTTAATATTTCAGTGTAACTGTGGATTTTTGAGGTTGGGGGAGAATGGGGGAAGGAAGGATATAAGTTGGTGAAAGCTACATCACGAAAAAAAGTTGTCCAGAGTTTGGTCTTCCCTCTGTAGATAATAGCGACTCACTGCAGGAGCTAACCATGCAAACAATCAAATATACGTTTCATGAAGCTCACTGTATTGGCAGTCAGGAGAATGGTTATAAGGAAACCTACTAGAAGCGTATGGTGATATTTATAATTGAGGGATGATGGAATCCCAAACTAAAGTTTCACAAGGGCCTACGGGGAAGGTCCAACAAACCTGAGAAATTTTTTATGAGGTAGAATTTATAGGGCCCAGTAGTCAATTTGATATAGTGAGAGATAGAAAAGGTAGAGCCAAAGATGACCTAAGCCAATATCACCCTCAGATTCAGGCAATGAAGATCCCTGCTCTGACCTCAAGATTGAAAGAGCTCTGCTTTCACGCTCCTATTTGTCCAGTTCCCCACATGGGTATGCTACCAAATGGACCTGTGTCAGAGCCACAGATACTGTTACTGAAACCAGCTCCCTCCCCTGGGGTCTCCGTCACTGTGGAGTCTTTGCCCAACACCAGGTGTTAGGAATTATTGTTCTCAATGCCAGAGTTTGGTAAAAAGGAAAAAACTATTTATTCAAAAGTTATATAGGTTTAGAATAATAGCAGACTGTCACCATAAAATCTCAAAGTCCCTTAAAATACCCGCAAACATATACAGTCCTTCCTCTTCCCCTTTCTTCAATCAGGCCAGTCAAGGGTACAGTTTCTCAGGAAAAAAAAAATAGAAGTCTGTAGCTTGGCCAGGCTTCTGGTTCCTCCCAGTAATCTTGGCTGGCAGGCCTCCTGATGTTCCTAGCACCACGAGTTTGTTGCACCATGATCTCCAGTTCTTAATCCAAAACTATGTGGAACCTTCTCATGGCCCACCAACAAGAATCCTTTCACTCCTTTCCTTCCCCCATGGTCTATCCTGCATCCTTTCAAACTGCTAAGAGAGAGCTCTGCATGGTTGCTACATCTTGCTGTCCTGCTTCCTAAGTGCCTGGTAAAAGAAGCCCCCTTTCCAGCCCCAAATCCATGTGGTTAGAACCAGCATGGCTGCTACACCTGGGTTTAAATCCCTGCTCAAATCTTCCTCTGTAACTCCATTTCTGACTCCTTCCACAATCAGCTACAGTTTTCAGCACTCCCACATTTTCTGCCTTTCTTGGCTGCCATAGTAAGTCCAGGCAGGTATGGCCTGGTGGCATGGATTGAACCATTTCCAAGTTCTTATGCAGGTGCTGTAAGGGGAGCTGACTCCCAGTTACATCATGGGTCAAAATCATGCCCATTTCCCTAGCTAGCCTGCTATTGATATGCAAAATAACTATTTTTGCATACCAGGTATGAAGCTGGGCAGCTGTTGATATGCAAAGTAACTTTCAATGGCCTAGCTCCAGGTGTCCGATCCCACAGTCTAGACTTGTGGAGGTAGGGATATCCTATATTTCTATATTTTCTGAACATCCTGACTTCTGGACCTCATTTCAAATCCTTTGTTTGGGGGATCCTGGCTGCACCCCATTACAAATATACTTTTAATTTTGCAGAGAAGTAAAAAGCATACCCATATTAAGATCACATATCCCCTTCCTGACCATGCTGAGTACCTGGGACCACAGATTCCCTGCCCAAACTACTCCAGTGCTACTGCTTGAATAGGCCTCTTTCTGGGATCCAGTCTGGCAGGGCAAATAAGACCACTGTATGTGTCTTTATATCTGAGAGATGGGCAAAGCTTCATTGTTTGGAGGTGGGTGAAGAAAGATTGAACATGATATACAGATATTTAGGCTTATGTGGACAAGACCCATTATAATTAGGGGGAAGGGAGTGAAAAAGAGGAATGACCTCAGGCTGGGAGCTTCCATTTATAATTTTATCCTGGTGCCACTAACATTAAGAATGAGGTTTCTGGTTTGGGTAATTGGATAGGTCATTGAATAACATATATTATAAAAGTAGGGGCTCATCTGAGGTACAAGAATCAAATAACTTGGTTTATTTCTGAGCTACCCAGTGAATGATGTGCTTTATGCAGTTGAAGAAAGGATACCATGTTGTTTTTGTGTATTTTTTGTCTGTATGTGTAATAAGGAATCTGACCCCGTTGTTGATATTTGTTTGACTCTGAGAGCTTAAACCCTACTATTCCCACTTCTCTTTAGCCCCTATGCTTAGCAAGCTGATAAGAAAGCTCTGTGTTCTCTTCTTTGGCATGAGAAGGAAATTCAAACCTCCCAAACCCCTAAACCCTTCAAGGGCACTCTCACCCCAGTCTCTCCTCTCACTAATAAAGCTCCAAGTCAGTTGTCCCTCCCTGCTCTCTCTCTTAAGCATTGTAACCCAGCTTTGGATCCTGCTCCAACACAACTTCATTTTGTGAGTCATAAACTATTTCATGTTCTCTTGGTACATATGTGTTATAACCAAAGCAGATTTACAGGGAAAGTTCATGCTGGCTCTGTGAGGTAGCAACAGTGTAATTTCCTTGAAAGTATTCTTCTAGTTCTCTGATGGAGGTTTCCCTCATCTCCTAGGAAAATTCCCACCTTTCTAAGAGTATGTTTGCATTTGGTTCATTCTTGTCTTTTCAGTATATTCTCTGTTGTCAGGGAAGACCACTGCAGACAGATCGGAACATAAGGTATACAGAGGGCCTTGATGTTCTCTACAACTTTTTTTCTGAAATTTGTGGCCTGTTTAGATTTGAAGAATGAAGTTAGAATCTTGAAAATCAATTACGACATTAAATGGTGATGAAAGAAGTTGGTATCAGCACAATGAGTTTCCTAAATTCATAAGAGTCATAAAACATATGTTGGTATTTGCTATTTGATAAAATGCACCACAACTCCCTGTGAAATATTTGGTTGAAGTATCATCTCAATTCCTTTCCTAAACTTGATCTTATAACTACTCTTTGACAAGTATCCTTGACCCTGTTTTTTTTTTTTTTTCTGTCCCTTACCTGGGGGACAATATCTTATATTAAAGGCCTTTAGCGTGGCTTTTAATTTTATGCTAATCTTTTGGTGTGAGTTTTGTCAATGAATAAATATTGATTTTTAGTTTCAGTTTGCATGAGCCAGTAAAATGAGTGAAATGGGGCAGGGATGAATAGGGAGGTGTAGGTCGAAAGGTATGAAGTTTCAGCTATGGGAGAGAAATACATTCTGGAGATCTAATGTACAGCACAGTGACCATAGTTAATGCTGTATTATATACTTAAATTTTTCTAAGAGGGTGGATGGTGGTTTCACTGCACAAAGAAGAAAGTAAGAGAGAAAGAGAATGAAAGAAAAAGAAAGAAAGATTGATTTTATCAGGTGAGAGATATGTTAAGTAGCATAATTGTGGTAATCATTTTATAATGTATACACATATATCAAAACATCAGGTCATATATCTCAAATATATGCAATTCTTACTTGTCAATTATTCCTCAGTAAAGCTGGAAAGAACAAAAGAAACCTCACATGGAAGCTTGTATTTATTTATTTCTATGTACATATTCCTTCAGAGTATTAAGATGACTTTTATCTATCGCCCAGCAGTTGTTAGTCTTACTCATTTACTTTTCTTCTGCTGCTTCTAACATGGTTTTCTATAATACCTGTTCTTTCATGTTTGTTTCTTTAAGCTTGCGTACTCAATTCTGATTGTGTTGTCTATAATCTCCTTTAGGCTGCAAAGATAATATTTAAATAAACTTTTGAAAATAGCTTTGCTAAGGGGTAACTGACAAATAATAAAATGCACATATTTAAAGCGTGAAATTTGTTAAGATTTGACATATACACATACTCATGAAACCATCATCACAATCAAGATAATGAATATATCTATCATTCCTCAGAGTTCTTTTAATTACTTTGCAATTGTCTCTTTTGCCACTTCCTGCTTCCTCCCCCCACCTCCAGGCAACCATTTATTTCCTTTCTGTCACTATACATTAGTTCACAATCCCTTGCATTTTATGTAAACATAATCATACAATATGCATTAGTTTCTGGTTGGCTTCTTTCACTCTAAATAATAATTTTGAGATTTATCTTTGATGTACTGTGTAGTGATAGTTCATTCCTTTAGAAAAACATTCTTATTTTGTAATAATTATAGATTTATAGTAAAATTAAAAATATTATAACATGCTTCTATGTATTCTTTACTCAGTTTTTCTAAATGCTAACTCCTTGTATAACTGTGGTACATTAGTCGAACATTCGACTGAGAAATGAACATTCTCACTCTACTAATGGCTAAACTATAGACTTTATTTGTAGTTCACCATTTTCCCTAATTTTCCTATTTTTTAAAATGTTCTAGAATCCGATCTAGGTAACCACATCGCATTTAGTATTCATATCTCCTTAATCATCTCTGACAATTCCAGGCTTTTCCTTGCTTTTATTACCTTTACGGACTTTAAGAATACTGGGCTCAGGTATTTAGTAGAAATGTTGCTGTTTCAAGGTTCATGTGCCTCACACATCAAAGAGACCAATATTCAGTTTCAGAGTTTGGAGTAAGAAATGTGGTTTATTGACTGCGAAGAGCCAGCTCTAGAACATGAGTGGAGGAAGGAGTAAAGCTTCCACAGATCCACCTTAAGAGGGCCCAGAATTCAGGCTTCTTTTATGGGAAGGGAAGGGAGGAAGGACAAGGCAACAGTTATTTGACACCTCAGTACCAACAAGGATCCAAGGAAGAGCATGAAATCTCTAAATCTCTTTGTTCCTGGGGTTTCTTGACCCCTGCTGATCTGAGTCTGGGTCTTGAGGTTGTTTCAAATCAAACCTCAAGGAGAATTCCTCTAAAAATTAGCATATTTATAGCAGAAGCTATTTGCCTGAAGGCCATGGGAGAAATGCATCTGAGTTATTACATTATATAAACACATCACACTTTGTTTATCCATTCATCTGTAGATGGAATTTTGCACTGTCTCCAGTTTTTGGCTGTTGCAAATAAAACTATGATGAGCATCCATACATAAGGACTTGTTTGGTTGTGTGCTTTCACTTCTCTTAGGTTGAATGAATTTGGAAGTGTACATTTAACTTTTTAAAAATGTTTTCCAGAGTGGTATACCACTTAACATTTAGATCAGTAGTATAAGAATGTCTAGTTTCTCCATATCCTTGCAAACACTTGGGAGGATTAATGGTCAGACATTAATTTTATCCATTCTTGTAGGAGTATAACAGTATCTCATTGTGGATTTTTTTTGCACTTCCCTAATGACTAATAATGTTCATCTTTTTGTGTGCTTATTTGCTATCTGTCCATCTTTTCTTGGTGACTTGTCTGATCATATCTTTTGCCTTTTTTTTGGATTGGGTTGTTTGTTTCTTATTGTTGTTTTTTGAGATTTTAAAATACATTTCATATGTTAGTCCTTTATCAGATATATGCCTTGTAAATATTTTCTCTCAGTCTTTTTATTTTCAAAGCTGTTTTTCAACTTCATTTCTATCTGTGTATTTTCATGTTTTGATATCTAATGAGGGTAGTCCCCTACAACATTCTGTAGTCTCAGAGTTTTCTTGGGTCCTCTTTCTAGTTCTTGTTCATTTTAACACATTACAATTAATTTATATGTAGTTTTAAAACCTTACTGATATTGTTAGTGGGCATATATTAGTTTGCATTTACTTCAGGGAAATTAACATCTTCATGAGACTGAGTGTTGTTTCCCACTCAGATAATATGTCTCTCCATTTGTTCATCTTATTTTTGTCTTTGTATAGAGTATTTTAAAGTTTTCTTCATGTTGATCACGTAAATTTCTCATTATGTTTATTTCTAGGCAATTTGTCTTTTTTGATGCTATAGTAATGGTATCTTTTCTTTTAATATATTTTTTAATTTCTTCTTGTTTGCACATATGAAGGGTATTGATTTCTTCATGTTAATTTTACTCCAGCCATTTCACTGAATTCTCCCTATCTCAAAGCCCATCACTCAGCAAAACCATGGAAAAGCCAGTGTCCAGAGCTCCTGCCCCAATTTAAAGCACAGTCCTTTGAAGCCCACAGGTGGCTGCTAAGAAGTCATTCAGGTAATTTAGCTGGTTCCAGGCTGCTGTTTCAGGCTCCCTCCTGAAACTTATGTGTGTGGGATCCATGTGACCATGAGCCATGCAGCTGCTCTGGTTTTAAGGTTATGTGAATATACTGGCCAGTGCCTTGTCTAGGTGGGCAAAAGAGGAAGAGAGGCTCCCTCTTAGAGGCCATGGGCCAGGTGGCTGCTAAGGCCATATGGCCAAAGGAGAGAACAGGCAAACACATTGTATGTGTGAGTCCAGGTCACAAGCAAGAGCGACAAGCAAGACAGCAAGTTTCTTTGTTCCCATGGGACTATATATGCTTCAGTGTGGGACTGACTAGGCTCTTTCTCACATTTTGGGTGGGGCCACTTTCCAATCATTCCCTTCTTTTTTCAGGCTAGACTGACAGGCCTCTTTGAACTAGTACTTTCCCCTGCCACTATTTGGACTTCTATTGTATATGTGTCTGTCTTCCCCTGGTCCCACCCCGAATCTGGCACCTTCCCCTGCCACCATCTTGGCTGGTTGGAGAGACCTCCTTGATTCCTCATGTTCGGGAGCTGCCTGGCTTTTCTGCCCTTAGAAGCTCCAGCTGGCTGTGTTGTGGCAGCTCTGCCACCTCCAGGTAAACACTTCACTGCAGCCAGGTCCAACCACTGCCCCCACTGAGGGGAGGTGGCACCCTGCTGCTTGCAGTGTCTGTCAGAGTTCCCACCCTGTGGGTAAAACAGTCACCCAGGGGAAATGCCAGGCAGCCAGACTGTCCTCTGCAGTGTTCAGCCAAGCCTCAGCCTCAGCCTCTGAGACAACAAGCTCCATGACCCTCTTGCAGAAGGGCATTCTTTCCTCCCTGCAGCTTGGCACAGCCTGCTGGGCATTGAGTGCCTCAGCTAACCAAGAGGTGATTGAAAAATGGCAAAAATAGCAAATAAGTTCTTGAGAACTATGAATAATCAAAATTAAACACATACTTTGTTTCAGTACTTCTTAGGGTCTTTTATGCTAATGTGTACTGTGAATATCCAAGACAGATATACTGCACAGCATTTCCCAGATATGGCTGGCTAAGTTAGTTCTCTTATTCCTCTCATCATTTATTCTCCATCCTTCCTTAAATGTGTAAATTCAAGTAAAAGCCTTAATATATAATGTAGCAGGGATGGTACCCTTTTGTCTCTCTTCTCTTTTCTTTTCCTTCTCTTGTATTAAATCATGATCAGTGGAACTCAGTGCAAAGATAGACACAAATAGATGCTAATGCACACTGATAATTCACACCAGCTTCTTTACTGCTTTTTAAGCATGACTCTGTAATGCAGATTTGCTCCTATCTCTCTCATGCTTAACACTCCTCAGTAGTTATTCATTGTTAAAAGAAATTGATGTTTGCCTCTTACATTTCTGGATTCATCTACCACAAAAACTCACATGCCATGAATGTTCCAGCAGCACTGGAGAGCTTGCAGATCACCCAAGTCGGCAAATATGCAATGCTGTCCTGGCATGACAGTGTAAGGATTCTACAGACCTACTCCCCAGTGAAACTGGTGAAAATTTTTGAAAAATGACCCCTTGATCAAGCCTCACTTACTTTCCTTCTGCAAACAGTTGCCTCTTGCCACTCCTTGGGCCATACAAAGTGACATGAGCACTCTCTGGAATGTGGGACCACAGAAGATAACCACTGAGGCTCTGAAAGTGGATGTGATGACCTTTGGACATAGTATTACAGGGTTCAGTGTAACTTGGAGCTTGGGGGTAATGGTTTTGTGTGGCCCATTATCTTATCCTTGTAGCCTTCTTGCCCTATGAGGTATTATGTGGCCAGGAGAGGCAAGAGTAGGATCATCTCAAAGCCAAGACCAAGTAAAATACAACCTCTTAGCCTGGTATAAGGATTCTGATAATATGTTACCTGAATCAGTCTTGAGATTCTACAAGTTTTAGCTTAGTGATGTGAACAGAATATATAATATACTTGATTAAGCAATATGTAATCCTTATTGCAATATTTGATCTTCTTTGATGCTTCTTTTAGAACATCAAAGAAGGTTCAGTTCATAATACATACCTCTTAACATTCATTTCATTGTTCCAGCTGCTAATCAAGCTCCTTATGTACTGTAGCTGTGCCCAGAACTTTCTCTTGTCCTTCTTCACTTTCAACTGCCAGTCAAAAACTCCTTTTTCTTTCCTCATAATGAACAATTATTTAAAGTAATATGTTTGCAGCTCAGATGATTCTAAATTTTCCATTTCAGGTTTAACCAACATCGTTAAAATACTTTGAGGACAGCCGTATCCACAGACTTCAATTGCATGATTATTTCTTTGCAAATTTTTCTCTTTCTTTTCTTTCCCAAATAACCTCTTTCAGTTGTGGGTCAAGGTATAATTTACCCTCTTCCTTTTGTGCCCACTGCTCTTTAGGCAGATATGCTGCCTCATGGATGAGTCCAGTGCCCTTTGAATGCAAAGCAAACTATCGTTATACAGGTTCTCAAGAAACCTTCTTATGGCTTCTTTTACATTGTCATCAACATGTATTGTATTGTTTCACACTGACCCCAGTTTATTGAACCTTGTGTCATGAGTGTATACTCGTGATGTAGTCTTTCCTATAAGCCAGCTGGGCAACCGCTCAGCTAGCTGCCTGCTGAGCAGCCTGGCACCAAGGAATACACAAGAGACAT